>NC_069503.1:132115700-132385700 GCF_027579735.1 Bombina bombina
ATTAGGTGTAATTAGTTTAAAATTTGTAATTTCTTTTTTATTTTCTGTAATTTAGTAGTTTTTTTTTCGTAATTTAGTTTATTTAATTTAATTGTAGGTAGTTTAGGTAATTCATTTAATTATAGTGTAGTGTTAGGTGTAATTGTAACTTAGGTTAGGGTTTATTTTACAGGTATATTTGTATTTATTTTAGCTAGGTAGTTATTAAATAGTTAATAACTATTTAATAACTATTCTACCTAGTTAAAATAAATACAAAGTTGCCTGTAAAATAAAAATAAATCCTAAAATATATTATTATGTTATATTGTAGCTATATTAGGGTTTATTTTATAGGTAAGTATTTAGTTTTAAATAGGAATAATTTAGTTAATATTAGTAATTTAATTTAGATTTATTTAAATTATATTTAAATTAGGGGGGGTTAGGTTTAGGGTTAGACTAAGATTTAGGGGTTAATAACTTTATTATAGTGGCGGCGACGTTGGGGACAGCAGATTAGGGGTTAATAAATATAATGTAGGTTGCGGCGGTGTCCGGAGCAGCAAATTAGGGGTTAATAATATAATGTAGGGTTCGGCGATGTTAGGAGCAGCAGATTAGGGGTTAATAAGTGTAGGTAGGTTGCGGAGGTGTCCGGAGCGGCAGATTAGGGGTTAATAGTATAATGCAGGTGTCGGCGATGTCGGGGGCGGCAGATTAGGGGTTAATAAGTTTAATATTAGGGGTGTTTAGACTTGGGGTTCATGTTAGGGTGTTAGGTGTAGACATAGATGTATTTTACCCAAAGGAAACAATGGGGCTGCGTTAGGAGCTGGACGCTGCTTTTTTGCAGGTGTTAGGTTTTTTTTCAGCCGGCTCAGCCCCATTGTTTCCTATGGGGAAATCGTGCACGAGCACGTTTAGCCAGCTCATCGCTGACTTAAGCAACGCTGGTATCGAGGTGAGATGTGGAGCTAAATTTTGTTCACCGCTCACTTTTCTGAGGCTAACGCAGCCATTCAGAAAACTCGTAATACCAGCGTTGTTTTAAGCGAGCGCTGAAAAATAAAGGCTCGTTAGCACCGCACCCCTGTTACTGCAAAACTCGTAATCTAGCCATTAGGTTTTATTTTTATTTTACAGGTAAGTTTGTATTTATTTTAACTAGGTAGACTAGTTAGTAAATAGTTATTAACTATTTACTAGCTACCTATTTAAAATAAATACCAATTTACCTGTAAGATAAAACCTAACCTGTCTTACAATAAAACCTAACCTGTCTTACAATAAAACCTAACATTACAATCAAATAAAATAAATTTAATTAAATTAATTAAATACAATTATCTAAATTACAAAAAAAAATAAACACTAAATAACACAAAATAAAAAACAAAATTATCAAAAATAAAAACGAATTACACCTAATCTAATAGCCCTATCAAAAAAAAAAAAAGCCCACCCAAAATAAAAAAAAACCTAGCCTACACTAATCTGCCAATGGCCCTTAAAAGGGCCTTTTGCGGGGCATTGCCCCAAAGAAATCAGCTCTTTTACCTGTAAAAAAAAAATACAAACAACCCCCAATAGTAAAACCCACCACCCACACAACCAAAACCCCAAATAAAATTCTATCTAAATAAACTTAAGCTAAACATTGCCCTAAAAAGGGCATTTGGATAGGCATTGCCCTTAAAAGGGCATTTAGCTATTTTACATTGCCCAAAACCCTAATCTAAAAATAAAACCCACCCAATAAACCCTTGAAAAAAACCTAACACTAACCCCGACAATCCACTTAAAGTTTACGAAGACCAGACATCCATCCTCATCCAGGTGGCAGAAGTCTTCATCCAAGCGGGCAGAAGTCTTCATCAAAACGGGCAGAAGTCTTCATCCAGATGGCATCTTCTATCTTCATCCGGCATGGAGCGGGTCCATCTTCAAGACATCCGGTGCGAAGCATCCCCTTCCTACGAAATCCACTGGAAAATGAAGTTTCCCTTTAGGTGACGTCATCCAAGATGGCGTCCCTTACATTCCGATTGGCTGATAGAATTTTATCAGCCAATAGGATTAAAGGGGATCAATCCTATTGGCTGTTGCAATCTTTCATCCTATTGGCTGATCCAATCAAGACTTCTGCCAGCTTCGAGGAGGACTTCTGCCTGCTTGGATCAAGACTTCTGCCACCTGGATGAGGATGGATGTCCGGTCTTCGAAAACTGTAAGTGGATCGTCGGGGATTAGTGTTAGGTTTTTTTTAAGGGTTTATTGGGTGGGTTTGATTTTTAGATTAGGGTTTTGGGCAATGTAAAAGAGCTAAATGCCCTTTTAAGGGCAATGCCCATCCAAATGCCCTTTTCAGGGCAATGTTTAGCTTAGGTTTATTTAGATTTAGGTTTTTATTTGGGGGGTTTGTTTGTGTGGGTGTTGGGTTTTACCGTTGGGGAGTTGTTTGTATTTTTTTTACAGGTAAAAGAGCTGATTTTTTAGGGGCAATGCCCCGCAAAAGGCCCTTTTAAGGGCCATTGGCAGTTTAGTGTAGGCTAGGGTTTTTTTTTTATTTTGGGTGGGCTTTTTTATTTTGATAGGGCTATTAGATTAGGTGTAATTCGTTTTTATTTTTAATAATTTTGTTTTTTATTTTGTGTAATTTAGTGTTTATTTTTTTATTTATTTAGATAATTGTATTTAATTAATTGACGCCTAAATTACGAGTTCTGCGTTAGCCTTAAAAAGCAGTGTTAAGGGGTCCTAACGCTGCTTTTTAACGCCCGCTGGTATAACAAGTTTGACAGGTACAGGTGTACCGCTCACTTTTCTTCCGAGACTTTTGGCTACCGCAAATCCCCTTACGTCAATTGCGTATCCTATCTTTTTAATGGGATTTTCCTAACGCCGGTATTACAAGTCTTCGAAGAAGTGAGCGGTACAGCCTCTACCTCCAAGACTCCTACCGCAAGTCAGTAGTTAAGAGCTTTATGGGCTAACGCCGGAACATAAAGCTCTTAACTAAAGTGCTACAAAGTACACTAACACCCATAAACTACCTATGAACCCCTAAACCGAGCCCCCCCCACATCGCAAACACTATAATAAAACATTTTAACCCCTAATCTGCCGTCCGGACATCGTCGCCACTTTAATAAATGTATTAACCCCTAAACCGCTGCACTCCCGCCTCGCAAACACTATAATTTTTTTTATTAACCCTGTGACAAACCAAGGTTATCCAACCCTGCGCCAGTCACTTATTTGGCACAGAAAGGGTTATCAGCCCCCTGTTACTGTCACCAATAGGTCACAATCTAGCCACACCAGTTAAGCTTGTGATTCAGTTTAGTGGGTGCAAGGGTTAACCACACTCCCTAGTCTGTACTAGACGTAAGAGAAATGCCCAAAACTCCCCTTAAATGCCACCCACACTAACCTAACAATCCTATAGCTCCAATAATGCCACTACTTAAAATGTATTAAAGGGAAAATCCTAATAAAAAACCCAGACTTTACACATTAACTCTCTAAATACAATTTAGCAGAAAATAACCTAAATTATACAGTTCTAATATTCCAGTCTCTTTCAGTAACGTGGTTAAATTATTAGACAAAGGCCAAACTTAATAAAATAATTATTTATTATGCCAAAAATATTATGCACAATGCATTATTAATAAAAAGTTGTTACAAATAAAATGACACATTAGCAAACAGTGTTTTAAAATAAAAAAGGAGAAAAACAGAATTGAATACTTTCCTAGTTTCAAGATCTGTGCCAGGGGCTGGCATGGAAATGATGGCTCCTTACTCTGTAGAACAGCTCCCCTTGTAAGGATGACAATCTTATAGTTAAAACATAAGATTCTTATACCTATTTTCCATAGATCAGGTTGCCTGACCACACCCTCCTGGGCGGGCTAAGAAACCCCCCTGTCTTTATGACCTTCAATAGACTAATTTCTTGCCTGAAATTATACAATCCATTATAATTTCTGATAGGTAACTCCACTTCCATATATACCTATCAGGACAGAATCTCCTAGTTTCATAGGGAGAATCAATTTGATACTAATATATGACAGATTTCCCTTCATTTAATGTCATAACAGTTTTGAACACATATGTACATAATATACCAATGTCCTTTTAGTGACCTGGTCAGTTTTTGTGATTGAGGCCCTGTTTTGCATCATGCATTCTACTGACAGCCTAAGCCATAAACTCTATCCTGTGTATCTCTGGAACTAAGAGCTTGAGTGACTTTATGAGGCTCCTGGCACTTCAAAGAAAACACAAGACACAATTCTTCTTGAAAAACAAATAACTGTTTTGAGTTCAAGGTATACAGAATTAACCCCTTATCAGCTGAATCCTGAGATATTCGTGACACCTCCCCCAATAAGAGACGCAAAAGGGGGTGGCTACAAGCCACTCCCGATGCATATCAAAGGGAGCTTCCCCTTGCGGTGATAACGCCATTGCCAGACAAATTGCACATAGCAGTTTTGCCATCAGGATGCCCTCCTTTTAAAATTGACACACTAGTTGCTCTACCCAAATGATTTAATAAACTGCAGGGCCCCTCCCATGCAGCCTGTAGCTGGTTCTGCCTCATGGGTGTTAGTACCAGAACATTTTGCCCCATCTCATATATTCCCTCTCTGGCAGTAAAATCCTGTAACTGTTTTTGTGGGAAAATGGTTTTGGCATCTCTGGGTTTTCCAGGTACCTCCCCCAATAAGGCTTACATCTTATCCCTGAATAACACATCATCCCTTTTTACAGAGGTGCCTGTGAAACCTAGGGTCTTACTACCTATGGTGTGCTCTCTGAACACATTGTGTGCTGTCAGTTGCTGCTTAACTACTATGGGCTCTTGCCCTCCAACTGGAGTAGAATTCCTGTACTCCTGCACTCTGTTATGGTTGGTAGGGGGTTGACTAACTGCCCCCCTCCTCTCCACTGTGGGTCCCAGCTGCTGAGACTGCTGGGGACTCTGATGCTGCACGCTTATCAGTGTATTTGCTGACTGGCACTGTGGGGCTCTGTAAATACACTTCTCTGTACTCCCACCCCCTGTGCCTGCAGTCTGTGTCAGTCTCTGTCCCCTAGTCTGTGCAGTCTGTTTATAGGTCACAGCAGAGGTTACTGGGGTCTCTGTCACCCACAATCTTTCACACTCACTCTGGGGCTCCCTCAAAGAGTATCCTGTACCCTCCTCCCCCACACACTCTAAAATCGGTGGCTCTGCTGCTTCTGTTATAGAGGGGGCTACACTCTCCCCCCACTCTCTCTCACAGTCAGTCTCCCATTTCACATCCTCACACAGATTTTGGGATCCTTCTGACACTGGGGCAGACAAGCACACATCTTCCTTCTGCCATTTATCCCATATATCTTGTCCTTCCACAGGGGACTCAAGGGGTTCTGGCATAGACTGGCACACATCATCCAGCGGTCCAGTCACCCAATCATTTGTTCCCCCATCAGTCTCACCTCCTTTTATAGAATCCACTGATTCAACCACAGACAGACACTCACTACACATCTGCCTCCTCTCACAAACAGTTTCCCCCTGTACAGCTAAACTCGGTTCAGACACAGACAGACCCACACAGTCTATCTGTCTTTCTCCCCCATCAGTCTCACACTGTACAGCTAACGGTAATTCTGCAGATACTGCTGGTGTAATTACAGGAAGACACGCACCGTCTATCTGTCGTTCTCCCCAGTCAGTCTCTCCTCTTACAGGTTCACCTCTCACCACAGACACCCCCAGTTCAGGCACATCACTTCGTGCACATGCACTCTGTCCTCCCTCCTGGTCATAATGTCTCTGAGCATTTTTACACACAGCCCTTTCCACATAAGGGTCTGCAACTAATGTCACTAGGTCACATGAAGCATTGTCAGGTACATAAAGAGATAACAATCTACCCAAATCAGTACCCAGTAAAACATCATTAGGAATATTTTCAGATACCCCCACATTTCTTAAACCTCTCCCCGCTCCCCAATCAAGATATACACGTGCCCTAGGCACTACAAGTTTTATTCCCCCAATCCCTTTAACTGCTACAGTCCTGCCAGGAATAATGTCCTGAGACCGTACTAGCACTGGATGTACAAGAGTCACGGCTGTGCCTGTGTCCCGAAGCCCAAGTGTTACCTTAGTTCCAACGAGAACAGGTTGCAAGTTCTCCTGGTTGCTTTCCTCTGGACGTGTAACAAATAAAATAGATGCGGGTACTTCTGAGGGATTACCCCCTCCAGCTGATTGCGCCAAGTTAATCCTCTCTGGGCAAGTGGAGCTGATGTGGCCCACTTTGTTGCAAGCAAAACATCTATGGGTATCCCCCTGCCCAGATGCAGCACTCACCCCTCCTTTCCCAGAGGGAACAGACACACTAGACAAAGGCACAGCAGGTTTTGTGAAGGGGGGTCGTGCAGCAGTTCCTTTTCAGGTGGATCCCCCCCTTAGAAAAGGATTTTCTCCCATTCCCTGGTGACCTGTTGGCTGTGTAAAAATCAGCCAGCTCACCAGCTTCCAATGCTGTTATGGGTTTACGGTCCAAAACCCATTCTTGAACTTCTGCTGGGCACAGCTGCATAAATTGCTCCTTCACTATAAGATCTTCCATAGTGGCAACTTTTAATCCTCTGACCCACTGTTTAAAGGCTGTCATCAAGTTCCCAACATCTGCAGTATAGCTCTCTGACAAACCTTTCTGCAGAGAATGGAATTTCTTTCTGTACACCTCAGGAGTAAGATTATATCTCCTCTGCAGTGCAGTTTTAATGGAATCATAGTCCTGATCAAACTCTGAAGGTAGTTCTGCAAAATCCTCCAGTGCAGGACCTTTCAGGCCAGGGGTAAGGTACTTGGCCCACTGCTCCCTTGGCAGCTGGAACTGTCTGCAAACTTTCTCTCAAAGCTACGCAGGAATACATCCACATCTCCATCTTTCTACAGAGTGGGAAAATTCTCTGCACGCACTCTGGGAGCAGGTGGGTCTCTTGGTTCACTAACAACTGGTGAGACCATCCCTCTCTCCAACCGTACAAGCTGTAGCTGATACTCTCTCTCAGCCTGTCATTCAGCAGCCTGTCTTTCAGCTGCCAGAGATTCTCTCTCAGCTGCCAGAGATTCTCTCTCAGCTTCCCAAGCCGCCTGTCTCTCAGCTGCTTCCACGGCTGCCTGTCTCTCAGCTGCTTCCACAGCAGCCTGTCTCTCAGCTGCTTCTGCAGCCGCCTGTCTCTCAGCTGCTTCCACAGCAGCCTGTCTCTCATAAAATTTTGTAATCAGTTCCATGCGCAAACTTGCATCCACTGAGCCCATATGTTTCAGAACAATTTGCAAATAACAGTCCAATGGATCCCCAGATCCTAATCAATCGCTGCCCACAGCTGCAGATACCTCTCCGGAGGCTTCAACTGGTGTGATTTGGCTGTTATCATATTCAACAAGAGCTTGTATTAGTCCATCTTTGTTCTTTCCACGTGTTAGAATATCACACTCCTGGCATAAGAGTGCTAGTGTCTCTTTAGTTTGCTGCTCGTATGATTGCATAGCAAAAATAAAATAGAAAAGAAAAACAGAGAATAGGGAAGGGGACTGTTTGCCATGTGTGACTGTAGAGATTTTAGGCAACTTCCTGCTATCTCTCACAAGTATACCTGGAATGACCACCCAGTCTCACAGCAAACAGCGAACTCTTATATCTTTTCAAGAGTTCTGTTATGCTCACTGACTGGGGGATGACAATATAGTCATTCTAACAGGAACAAGTGGAAATGTCAGACTTAGGAGAATTAATCTAATGGAATACAAACTCCAAGCAGCAGTGTATAAGGTATATAAATCGTAGAACAGCTTTGATGCTGAATTATAATTCTGTGTATGTACAGCTTTAAGACTGTGAATCCAAATACTGATAGCTCAGGACTTTTTACTTTAGGAGAGTTATTAACATCAGAGTATTGAAGTAAAGCACGTATGATAATTAGCACTGAGAATACAAATGTGTTAACACTCTTATAAGGAGTTAACAGTGGCTTTTGCAGAATATATCACAAATGAATTGAATTGCTTTAGCAAATGACTTTGACTTATTAGAGAAACTCCAATTGTGGATGATATGACTTATGCAGAAATAAAATGAATGCAGATGAGATGGAAGGATTAGTAACAGCACACAGTCACAACTTGAAACATTGAGGATGTTTGATTAGTAACAGACAAGCAGCAAGCTGAGAGTTTTTAATGAGTGTGAATCACAGCGTAAATTTCCTGACAACCACTGAATAATGAGGAGCAGAAAAACATGCAGTGTGTTGCAGAGGAAAGCTTACAGTCAGTAAATTAGTACAAGCATCAGAGGTTATGTTTTAGGCTTGCAAAATCTTACCCCGGAGTCAGTCACTTATGAGGAGGCTAGTGGCAAGCAAATTTCGGCATCAGCATGTGAAGCAAGCAGAAGGAACTACAGCGTAGAACCGGAAGTGCTTAGAGGTGCTGAGGCAGAGATACGTTACCGGAGCTTGGCTGCTGATGGGGTAATGAGCTGAGGGAGGAGGTCTTTGCAGCGTAAGTTCCCAGTGCTGACAGCTGCTTGAGAAGGAAGGCGAGAAAGCTTTTAAGTAGGTCCGGCTGTGGATAGTAGCTG
Source organism: Bombina bombina (assembly GCF_027579735.1). NCBI lineage: Eukaryota > Metazoa > Chordata > Amphibia > Anura > Bombinatoridae > Bombina > Bombina bombina. The sequence continues at coordinate 132,124,349 of NC_069503.1, forward strand.
ATGAAAACAGAAACTCTGCAAAAGTATAGCAAAAGGTTAGTGATGAAGGTATTGTTTGATAATCTTCTCCAAAGTAGTGCGGACAAGTATCAACAGTGGCTAGACGAAAGCAGAGAAGTGCGTCCTTAGAGCAACTAATGCAAATTACCTAGCAAAGAGGCTAGAGAGGAGGAGCCTTATATAGGGAATTCTGCCGTTCTTAAAGTGATACATACTGGAATGTGACAGTACACCCCATCCAAGGAGCTGCTCTGCGGATCACGGCTTGGGCCAGTCTGGAAAACATCAATGGAATTGAGAAACCAGTCTTGGAGCAGCCACGTTAATGGACGGTTCCCAAGAATCCTCTTCGGAACCAAAGTCCTTCCATTTAATCAAGTACTGAAGTACTCTCCTGTGAATACGAGAGTCTAGAATGGACTCAACCTCATACTGAGGAGCATCGGGAGGGATAGCCAATTCGGAGGAATTTGAGGGTCGGATATGGCTTTAATAATGAGACATGGAACATTGAATGACACTTGAATGATGAAGGAATTTGTAGGGTCACTGCATTTTGGTTTATGACTCTCAAAATAGGAAATGGTCCAATGAACAAGCTACTTAATTTTTTACTGGGTACCTGGAGTCTTAGGAATTTAGTAGAGAGCCACACCTGATCTCCAGGTTTGTAATGTGGAGCGGGAGTCCTCCTGAGGTCGTAGTAATATTTTTGTTTAGTCTGAGCTTGGAGAAGGATATCCTTAAGGACTGAGAAGCCCTGAGCAATAGTGTTTACCGTATCGTTGACCAGTGGAGAAGAACTCTCATTCCTATGGGATAGATGGTATGAGGGGTGGAAATGATAATTCAGATAGAAAGGAGTAAGATTTGTGGAGTTGTTCACAGTGTTGTTAAAAGCAAACTCAGCAGTAGGTAGTAGAGAGCTCCAATTTTCTTGTTGAAAGGTACAGTAGCACCTGAGATATTGTTCCAAAGTCTGGTTTGTTCTTTCTGTCTGTCCGTTTGTTTGTGGATGGTATGCACTGGAGAGCCTTCTTTCAATACGTAATGTGTGACAAAGCTGAGACCAGACTTTGGAAGTGAACTGTGATCCCCTGTCCGTAGTGACAGAATCAGGGAGACCATGAAGTTTCACAATATGGTTGAGGAATAAATTAGCCGTCTCTTCGGCTGTAGGTAGACCTGAGGTAGGTATAAAGTGGGCCATCTTTGAAAACAAGACGTTGACTACTAGGATAGTATTATGATTGGAGGAAGGGGGTAAATCCACTATAAAATCCATAGCAATGGCTTGCCAGGGTCTGTCGGCTATGGGCAAGGATAAGAGAAAACCATAAGGATGGCCTTTTCGGTGTTTACATGTGGAGCAGATGGCACAGGTTCGGATATACTCAGTAACAGAATGCACCATCTTTGGCCACCAGAAATCTCTTTGTAGGAGATCTAGAGTCTTCCGAATTCCTGGATGACCTGCGAGTAAGGAGTCATGAGCCGCGTTAAGTACTGTTTCCCTGAGAGTTGCAGGTACATAGAGGCGGTCTTGATAATATTACAGTCCATCTGCCAATGTAGTGAGGGGCAGAGATTTGGACTGGAGGTCCTTACTTTGATGTAACTTAATGTCTTCGATACTATGAGTAGTAAGTGATAAGAAGCGTTCTTCTGGTATAATGGATCGAGGTGTTATGTCATATGAGGGTTTTGGGTCTTTCCTGGATAAGGCGTCTGCCTTCATATTCTTGCTGCCAGGTCTATAGGTGATAAGATAATCGAACCTTGAAAAGAATAAACTCCAACGGACCTGTCTTGAACTAAGTGTCTTATTGGATTTTAGATACTGTAAATTTCGGTGATCTGTGTAAATGATGATGGGTTGTGAGGTACCCTCAAGCAAATTTCTCCAAAATTCTAACGATGCTTTTATGGCAAGCAATTCCTTTTCTCCAATGGTGTAGTTATATTCTGCGTTATTCATCAATCTGGAATAATAGGACACAGGATGAATGATTTAGTGGTTGGGTTTCTTTGGGAGAGGATAGCTCCAATTGCATCATCGGAAGCATCCACTTCCAATAGATACTGAAGATTAGGGTCTGGATACTGTAGTATAGGTGCTTTAATGAATTTATCCTTTAGCAAATTGAAAGCCTGGTGGGCCTGGCTATTCCAAGAGAAGTGAATAGCCTTTTTTTTGTGAGGGTTGTAAGGGGTTTGATTATGGATGAGAATCCATTGATGAAGCGTCTATAGAAATTGGCAAAGCCAAGAAATTTTTGTATGTCCTTCTTGGACTTGGGAATGGGCCATTTAATGATGGCTACAACCTTGTCATTCTCCATTCTTATACCAGAGGGGGAAATGTTATACCCCAGAAAGGATATTACATTGGTATTGAAAATGCACTTCTCTCCCTTGGCATATAGAGAATTTGTTCTTAATCTGGATAGCACTAGACGAACGTCCGAGATATGTTGTTCAAGAGAGTCTGAACATATTAGAATGTCATCCAGGTATACCACCATTGAGACATCAAGCAAATCACGAAATATATCGTTCATGAAACATTGAAAGGTAGCGGGGGCGTTGCAAAGCCCGAATGGCATGACCGTATACTCGAACAGGCCATACCGTGTTTGAAATGCGGTCAGCCATTCATCGCCTTGCCTAATCCGGACCAGATTGTAGGCCCCTCTTAGATCCAATTTGGTATAGAACGTTGCCTTACTGAGCTCAGGAATCAGTGGCAACGGGTATCTGTTCTTTCGGTACGACTGTTCAGCTCCCTATAATCTATTATTGGTCTCAAGCTTTGAAATTTGTTTCTGATGAAAAACATGCCAGCTCCAGCTGACAAGGTTGAGGGCCTGATGAACCCCTTCTTTAAATTGTCGTCAAGGTACTGTTTGAGGTGTTTTAGCTCAGGTTCTGACATGGGGTAGATACTACCGTATGGAATGGATGAGTTTGGAAGTAGATCTATAGGGCAGTCATAGGGTCTGTGTGGTGGAAGGTTCTGAGCCTCTCCTTTGTTGAAGACATCAGAGAAATCCTTATAACATGGGGGTATAGAGGTCTCAACTAGCTGCATTATAGTGAATTTGTGATCAGGATGACATGACTATCTACAAAACCTGGAATCAAATGGTATAGCATTGGATGCCCAGTGAATAGAAGGTTGGTGAGTCTTCAACCAAGGTAAACCCAGAATTATTGGAAATAAGGGGGTAGAGATTACCTCAAAGACACAGGTCTCAACATGAGTGGAAGAGACGGTTAAAGTGAGTGGAATGGTGTTGTGCGTTGTGGGACCTGAATTAATTAAAGAACCATCAACAACAGTAATTTCTAGTGGAATTTTCTTTTTAATTAACAGAATATGGTTACAGTGCACAAACTGAATATCTATAAAGTTCCCGGTGGGTCCAGAATCAATCACTGCTCGTGAGGTTGCATGAAGAGAGTCCCTCTGTAGAGAGACAGAAAGGGAGAAATGTGAGGAGATGGTTGCACAAGTAGGTGACATTTTTGCTGTAGACAGAGTCTTACCCTTCTTAGATCTGTGAAGACTTGGGCAATCCTTGACCCCATGGTCTTTTGCAGCGCAGTAGAGACATAGTTTATTAAGTCTGTGTCTGGTCTTTTCCTCAGCCTTCAATGGGCCCCTGACGAAGGCGATATCCATGGGTTCATCTGGGGTCCTCTTTGTAGGTGAGGGGTTATAGATATAGGGTTTCCTATGCATAGGTTCCATTGAGGACCTCTCAAGCCTTCTTTCTCTTAAACGACGGTCGATGGAAATACTTAGCAGTATGAGAGACTCCAAGTCAGATGGTATGGCAGGACGAGCCAACTCATCTTTTATGTGGTCTGACAGACCGAGGCGAAATTGGTTTTTAAGAGCGGCAGAGTTCCATTGTGTATCAGGTGCCCAACTCTTAAAATCGGTTATGTACTCCTCCACGGGTCTTTTCCCCTGTCGGAGGGTACGTATGGAGGATTCGACGGTATCTTGTTTGTCCCTATCTTCATAGAGAACCGACATGGCATCAAAAAAGGTGTCTAAGGATGTTAGAATGGGATCATTCCTTTCATAAAATGAATTTGCCCATTTCCGGGGTTCACCAGAGAGGTAGGAAATCACTGTTAACACCTTGACTTTGTCATTTGGGTAGGTTCTTGGTTTGAGAGAGAACAACAGAGTGCATGAATTCTTGAATTCCCTGAAGTTTGCTCTAATGCCAGTAAACTTTTCTGGTAAAGCAACCTGAGGTTCAGGATGATTCTCCACTTGGGTTTCTTTGTCAGTTAAACGTTCACTTATGAACTTCCTTAATTGTTCATGTTCTGACTGGATTTATCTTAAACCTTGAAGCATCAACTCCATGTTCTGGGCCATTGCGCCCACACTGTTTGACAATTCGGTGGGATCCATAAGTCTAGCAGGACAATTCTTGGGCTAGGTAATATGTAGAGATTTTAGGCAAGTTCCTGCTATCTCTCACAAGTATACCTGGAATGACCACCCAGTCTCACACCAAACCGCAAACTCTTAGATCTTTTAAAGAGTTCTGTTATGCTCACTGACTGGGGGATGATGATATAGTAATTCTAACAGGAACAAGTGGAAATATCAGACTTAGGAGAATTAATCTAATGGAATACAAACTCCAAGCAGCAGTGTATAAGGTATATAAATCGTAGAACAGCTTTGATGCTAAATTATAATTCTGTGTATGTACAGCTTTAAGACTGTGAATCCAAATACCGATAGCTCAGGACTTTTTACTTTAGGAGAGTTATTAACATCAGAGTATTGAAGTAAAGTATGTATGATAATTAGCACTGAGAATAGAAATGTGTTAACACTCTTATAAGGAGTTAACAGTGGCTTTTGCAGAATATATCACAAATGAATTGAATTGCTTTAGCAAATGACTTTTACTTATTAGAGACACTCCAATTGTGGATGATATGACTTATGCAGAAATAATATGAATGCAGATGAGATGGAATGATTAGTAACAGCACACAGTCACAACTTGAAACATTGAGGATGTTTGATTAGTAACAGGCAAGCAGCAAGCTGAGAGTTTTTAAGGAGTGTGAATCACAGCGTAAATTTCCTGACAACCACTGAATATTGAGGAGCAGAAAAACATGCAGCGTGTTGCAGAGGAAAGCTTACAGTCAGTAAATTAGTACAAGCATCAGAGGTTATGTTTTAGGCTTGCAAAATCTTACCCTGGAGTCAGTCACTTATGAGGAGGCTAGCGGCAAGCAAATCTCGGCATCAGTGTGTGAAGCAAGCAGAAGGAACTACAGCGTAGAACCTGAAGTGCTTAGAGGTGCCGAGGCAAAGATACGTTACCGGAGCTTGGCTGCTGATGGGGTAATGAGCTGAGTGAGGAGGTCTTTGCAGCGTAAGTTCCCAGTGCTGACAGCTGCTTGAGAAGGAAGGCGAAAAGCTTTTAAGTAGGTCTGGCTGTGGATAGTAGCTGATGAGAACAGAAACTCTGCAAAAGTATAGCAAAAGGTTAGTGATGAAGGTATTGTTTGATAATCTTCTCCAAAGTAGTGCGGACAAGTATCAACAGTGGCTAGACGAAAGCAGAGAAGTGCGTCCTTAGAGCAACTAATGCAAATTACCTAGCAAAGAGGCTAGAGAGGAGGAGCCTTATATAGGGAATTCTGCCGTTCTTAAAGTGATACATACTGGAATGTGACAGTGACTATACAGGGAGTGCAGAATTATTAGGCAAATGAGTATTTTGACCACATCATCCTCTTTATGCATGTTGTCTTACTCCAAGCTGTATAGGCTCGAAAGCCTACTACCAATTAAGCATATTAGGTGATGTGCATCTCTGTAATGAGAAGGGGTGTGGTCTAATGACATCAACACCCTATATCAGGTGTGCATAATTATTAGGCAACTTCCTTTCCTTTGGCAAAATGGGTCAAAAGAAGGACTTGACAGGCTCAGAAAAGTCAAAAATAGTGAGATATCTTGCAGAGGGATGCAGCACTCTTAAAATTGCAAAGCTTCTGAAGCGTGATCATCGAACAATCAAGCGTTTCATTCAAAATAGTCAACAGGGTCGCAAGAAGCGTGTGGAAAAACCAAGGCGCAAAATAACTGCCCATGAACTGAGAAAAGTCAAGCATGCAGCTGCCAAGATGCCACTTGCCACCAGTTTGGCCATATTTCAGAGCTGCAACATCACTGGAGTGCCCAAAAGCACAAGGTGTGCAATACTCAGAGACATGGCCAAGGTAAGAAAGGCTGAAAGACGACCACCACTGAACAAGACACACAAGCTGAAACGTCAAGACTGGGCCAAGAAATATCTCAAGACTGATTTTTCTAAGGTTTTATGGACTGATGAAATGAGAGTGAGTCTTGATGGGCCAGATGGATGGGCCCGTGGCTGGATTGGTAAAGGGCAGAGAGCTCCAGTCCGACTCAGACGCCAGCAAGGTGGAGGTGGAGTACTGGTTTGGGCTGGTATCATCAAAGATGAGCTTGTGGGGCCTTTTCGGGTTGAGGATGGAGTCAAGCTCAACTCCCAGTCCTACTGCCAGTTTCTGGAAGACACCTTCTTCAAGCAGTGGTACAGGAAGAAGTCTGCATCCTTCAAGAAAAACATGATTTTCATGCAGGACAATGCTCCATCACACGCGTCCAAGAACTCCACAGCGTGGCTGGCAAGAAGGGTATAAAAGAAGAAAATCTAATGACATGGCCTCCTTGTTCACCTGATCTGAACCCCATTGAGAACCTGTGGTCCATCATCAAATATGAGATTTACAAGGAGGGAAAACAGTACACCTCTCTGAACAGTGTCTGGGAGGCTGTGGTTGCTGCTGCACGCAATGTTGATGGTGAACAGATCAAAACACTGACAGAATCCATGGATGGCAGGCTTTTGAGTGTCCTTGCAAAGAAAGGTGGCTGTATTGGTCACTGATTTGTTTTTGTTTTGTTTTTGAATGTCAGAAATGTATATTTGTGAATGTTGAGATGTTATATTGGTTTCACTGGTAAAAATAAATAATTGAAATGGGTATATATTTGTTTTTTGTTAAGTTGCCTAATAATTATGCACAGTAATAGTCACCTGCACACACAGATATCCCCCTAAAATAGCTATAACTAAAAACAAACTAAAAACTACTTCCAAAACTATTCAGCTTTGATATTAATGAGTTTTTTGGGTTCATTGAGAACATGGTTGTTGTTCAATAATAAAATTAATCCTCAAAAATACAACTTGCCTAATAATTCTGCACTCCCTGTATAATGCACTGAGTTTTAGCCTTTGGAAATTGTAAGAAACAATTTCTTTTAGTACCGGGATTTTTACACTAGCAAATCCACAAGCACTAAACTCTAATAATAAAAATTATCTACACCGCTGCCCACCAATTTGTGACAAACCAAGGTTATCCAACCCTGCACCAGTCACTTATTTGACACAGAAAGGGTTATCAGCCCCCTGTTACTGTCACCAATAGGTCACAATCTAGCCACACCAGGCAAGCTTGTGATTCAGTTTAGTGGGTGCAAGGGTTAACCACACTCCCTAGTCTGTACTAGATGTAAGAGAAATGCCCAAAACTCCCCTTTAATGCCACCCACACTAACCTAACATTCGTATAGCTCCAATAATGCAACCACTTAAAATTTATTAAAGGGAAAATCCTAATAAAAATCCCAGACTTTACACATTAACTCTCTAAATACAATTTAGCAGAAAATAACCTAAATTATACAGTTCTAATATTCCAGTCTCTTTCAGTAATGTGGTTAAATTATTAGACAAAGGCCAAACTTAATAAAAGAATTATTTATTATGCCAAAAATATTATGCACAATGCATTATTAATAAAAAGTTGTTACAAATAAAATGACACATTAGCAAACAGTGTTTTAAAATAAAAAAGGAGAAAAACAGAATTGAATACTTTCCTAATTTCAAGATCTGTGCCAGGGGCTGGCATGAAAATGATAGCTCCTTACTCTGTAGAACAGCTCCCCTTGTAAGAATGACAATCTTATAGTTAAAACATAAGAATTTTATACCTATTTTCCATAGATCAGGTTGCCTGACCACACCCTCCTGGGTGGGCTAAGAAACCCCCCTGTCTTTATGACCTTCAATAGACTAATTTCTTGCATGAAATTATACAATCCATTATAATTTCTGCTAGGTAACTCCACTTCCATATATACCTATCAGGAATCTCCTAGTTTCATTGGGAGAATCAATTTGATACCAGATATGACAGATTTCCCTTCATTTAATGTCATAACAGTTTTGAACACATATATACATAATATACGAATGTCCTTTTAGTGACCTGGTCAGTTTTTGTGATTTAGGCCCTGTTTTGCATCATGCATTCTACTGCCAGCCTAAGCCATAAACTCTATCCTGTGTATCTCTGGAACTAAGAGCTTGAGTGGCTTTATGAGGCTCCTGGCACTTCAAAGAAAACACAAGACACAATTCTTCTTGAAAAACAAATAACTGTTTTGAGTTCAAGCTGCACAGAATTAACCCCTTATCAGCTGAATCCTGAGATATTCGTGACAAACCCCTAATCTGCCGTCCCTAACATCGCCGCCACCTACCTACAATTCCTAACCCCTAATCTTCCGCCCCCAACGTCGCCACTACTATATTAAATTTATTAACCACTAAACCTAAGTCTAACCGTAACCCTAACACCCCCCTAACTTAAATATAATTTTAATAAATACAAATAAAATTATTATATTTAAATAAATTATTCCTATTTAAAACTAAATGTACTTACCTATAAAATAAACCCTAATATAGCTACAATATAACTAATAGTTACATTATAGCTATTTTAGGATTTATTTTTATTTTACATGCAACTTTGTATTTATTTTAACTAGGTACAATAGTTATTAACTATTTAATAACTACCTAGCTAAAATAAATACAAAATTACCTGTAAAATAAACCCTAACCTAAGTTACAATTACACCTAACACTACTCTATAATTAAATTAATAAAATAAACTACCTACAATTAAATACAATTAAATTAACTAAACTATAGTACAAAAACAAACACTAAATTACAGAAAATAAAAAAAAATTACAAGAAGTTTAAACTAATTACACCTAATCTAAGCCCCCAAATAAAATAATAAAGCCCCCCAAAATAATAAAATGCCCTACCCTATACTAAATTACAAAGTAATCAGCTCTTTTACCATCCCTTAAAAAGGCTTTTTGCGGGGCATTGCCCCAAAGTAATCAGCTCTTTTACCTGTAAATAAAAATTAGACATGTGCATGGCGAAAAAATTCGGTTCGGTTCGATTTTGAATTTTTCGAAGTTCGGATCGATTCGAATTCAGAAAATTTGGAATTGATTAGTTTCGGATTCGTTTCGGATTCATTCGGATTCGAAGAAGTTCGGCTGGATTCAGTTCGATTCGGTTCGATTTAGTTCGATTCGGTTCGGACTTCGGCCGGATGGAGGACCTCTTCTGCCCCGCTTGGATGAAGACTTCGGCCGGATGGAGGACCACATCACCCGGATTGGATGAAGAGTTCGGCCCGGCTGGGTGAAGACGGCTCAAGGTAGGGTGATCTTCAGGGGGTTAGTGTTAGGTTTTTTTAAGGGGGGTTTGGGTGGGTTTTAGAGTAGGGGTATGTGGGTGGTGGGTTGTAATGTTGGGGGGTATTGTATTTTTATTTACAGGTGAAAGAGCTGATTACTTTGGGGCAATGCCCCGCAAAAAGCCCTTTTAAGGGCTGGTAAAAGAGCTGATTACTTTGTAATTTAGTATAGGGTAGTGCATTTTATTATTTTGGGGGGCTTTATTAGGTGTATTTGTAACTTAGGTTAGGGTTTATTTTACAGGTAATTTTTTTTTTTTAGCTTGGTAGTTATTAAATAGTTAATAACTATTTAATAACTATTGTACCTAGTTAAAATAAATACAAAGTTGCATGTAAAATAAAAATAAATCCTAAAATAGCTATAATGTAACTATTAGTTATATTGTAGCTATATTAAGGTTTATTTTATAGGTAAGTACATTTAGTTTTAAATAGGAATAATTTATTTAAATATATTAATTTTATTTATATTTATTAAAATTATATTTAAGTTAGGGGGGTGTTAGGGTTAGGGTTAGACTTAGGTTTAGGGGTTAATACATTTAATATAGTAGCGGCGACGTTGGGGGCGGCAGATTAGGGGTTAATAAGTGTAGTTAAGTTGCCGCAACATTGGGGGCAGCAAATTAGGGGTTAATAAATAGTATGTAGGTGTCGGCGATGTTAGGGGCAGCAGATTAGGGGTTCATAGGTATAATGTAGGTGGCAGCGGTGTCCGGAGCAGAAGTTTAGGGGTTAATAATATAATGTAGGTGGAGAGGATGTCGGGGGCGGCAGTTTAGGGGTTAATAAGTGTTAGATTAGGGGTGTTTAGACTCGGGGTTCATGTTAGAGTGTTAGGTGTAGACTTAGAAAGTATTTCCCCATAGGAAACAATGGGGCTGCGTTAGAAGCTGGACGCTGCTTTTTTGCAGGTGTTTTTTTTCAGCTGTCTCAGCCCCATTGTTTCCTATGGGGAAATTGTGCACAAGCTCATTTTAGCCAGCTTACCGCTGCCGTAAGCAACGCTGGTATTACAGTGAGAAGTGGAGCTAAATTTGCTCAACGTTCACTATTCTGAGGCTAACGCAGCCATTCAGAAAACTTGTAATACCAGCGTTGTTTAACGTAGGCGCTGGAAAAAAAAGCCTTGTTAGCAACGTACGGGTTTACCGACAAAACTCATAATCTAGCAGTTAATTTATTTGATTGTAATGTTAGGTTTTAGTGTAAGGTAGCTTAGGTTTTATTTGACAGGTAAGTTTGTATTTATTTTAGCTAGGTAGTTATTAAATAGTTAACTATTTACTAACTAGTCTACCTAGTTAAAATAAATACAAACTTACCTGTAAAATAAAAATAAAACCTAAGATAGATATAATGTAACTATTAGTTATTTTGTAGCTAGCTTCGTTTTTTTTTACAGGTAAGTTTGTATTTAGTTTTAAATAGGAATTATTTAGGTAATAATTGTACGTTTAATTTAGATTTATTTTAATTATATTTGAGTTAGCGGGTGTTAGGGTTATGCTTAGGGTTAGGTTTAGGGGTTAATATATTTATGTAGAGTTAGTGATGTGGGAGGCCAAAGGTTTAGGGGTTAATAGTTTATTTTAGTATATTTCGTTGTGGGGGGCTTGCGGTTTAGTGGTTAATAGGTTTATTATAGCGGGAGTGTGGGCGGATAGCAGATTAGGGGTTAATAATTTTTAAATAGTGTTTGTGATGCGGGAGGGCGGTGGTTTAGGGGTTAATAGGTTTATTATAGTGGTGATGATGTTGGGGAGCGGTGGAATAGAGGTTAATAAAAAAATTAGTGGCGGCAATGTCCGGAGCGGCAGATTAGGGGTTAATAAATTTATTATAGTGTTTGCGATGTGGGAGGGCCTCGGTTTAGGGGTTATTAGGTAGTTTATGTAACGCTTTGTAATGTAAAACTCATAACTACTGACTTTAGATGGTGGTATGGATCTTGTAGTTATAGGCTGTACCACTCACTTTTTGGCCTCCCAGGCAAAACGCTTAATACCGGCGCTATGGAAGTCCCATTGAAAAAGGACTTTTTTAAAAGTGCGGTACTGACGTTGCGTGATGGCCAAAAAGGTGAGCGGTACACCTGTACCTACAAGACTCATAATACTGGCGTTAGGAGAAAAGCAGCGTTATGGGCCACAACGCTGCTTTTTCAATCATAACGCCAAACTCATAATCTAGCTGAATGTCATACGGCGCAGATGGAATTCAGCTTTAAAAGGATAGTATATATTAATTGTATTATGATCTTGAGAAAAATGAATATGCCGCATTCTGTGTGTGCCAATAGAAGTACAACTTTTTTGTCTTGTGTAACAGTTAACCTGAGCTCTGAAGTGGCTTTAACACAACGAGCATAAATCGCAATAGCACTCGTATTCGTGCTTACTTTCAACTTGTATTACGCACGCAATTTCCTTTGTACGCAAAAAGCAGAAAATCCAATATCGCTTGCGCGCAACAGTAAGCGTACTACTCGTAATTTAGCCTTTATTAGTGGAACTCTGACAATAGCTCAGTGTGGTTGAATGGATCTGTGTGGTTCATATTTGCTTACGTTAAGCCTGGCACTGCTTTCCAAGATGCAGTGATGTAGGTGGAAGCATTGCACATGTGCAGACCGCAACTCAGATCAGGGTGGATAAAAATCAATTTTTAAAAAATAAATAAGTAAATGAAACAAATTAAATGTAATTAGATTTTTTATTATTATTTAAATCAGAATTATTTTAATTTGAATAGGATAAGTGCAGTTTAAAAAAAAATAAAAAAAATAAAAATGCTAATAATTTTTTATTTTAAAAAGACACAGTAGACTAAACTTTGAGAGCAATTGGGGTACTTTTAGAAAATGAACCAGAGACCTGGCTATGTAAACGGCGAATTTTCCCATTTACAGGTGTGCATTAAATTAGCGCTCCACTTGTAATCTAGCCCATTATTGGTTTTGTAGTTCTCAAAACAGTGAATTTGTGTCTGCAGAAATAACATGTAAATAAACATACAGGCTAATATTTATCAAAGCCTCAACTATGCTGCGTTCGCTGGCACTAATACGCTTGCCTAACATCACCTAACATCGCGGTCGCGGACCTGAATACGATCTCCATATTTATAAAAAATCCCTATCCCGCCGCTCCCGAACCTCGTCGCCTCTAAATAAACATATTAACCCCTAAACCTCCGGCCTCCCACATCACTACCACTAACTAAACCTATTAACCCCTAAACCGCCAGCCCCCCACATCGCCATAAACTAAATTAAGCTATTAACCCCTAAACCTAACAAGCCGCTAACTTTAAATTAAAATTACCACATCCCTATCTTAAAATAAATGTAAATTACCTGTAGATTTTAAATAAACTATTTTTAAACTATTAATTAACCTACCATAACTATTATACTACACTTAAATTAAACTACCAATTAAATTAACTAAATGACATATTAAAAAAAACCTAACCCTACTCAAATTATTTAAATTTACTATTTAACCTTATTAAAAATGACTATATTACAAAAAATAAAAAAACACTAAATAAATAATAATAAAACCCACCCAAAAAACCTTTAAATATATCTAACACTAACCCCCGATGACCCACTTACAGTTCTTGAAGTTCCGCTTGAAGTACCCATCCAGCCAGCAAGAAGTCTTCATCCGGGCGGCAAGAAGTCTTCATCCAGCTTGCGAAGTCTTCGTCCAGACGGCATCTTCTATCTTCATCCATCTGGCGTGGAGCGGGTCCATACTGAAGACATCCGGCGTGGAGCTCCTCTTCAATTTTGGTCACCACCATAAACTTGAACTTGAATGCAAGTGACGTCATCCAAGATGGCATCCCTTCCATTCCTATTGGCTGAAAGGTTCCAATCAGCCAATAGGATTTGAGCAGCTCTCATCCTATTGGCTGTTCCAATCAGCCAATAGGATGACAGCTCAATCCTATTCGTTGATTGGAACAGCCAATAGGATGAGAGCTGCTCAAATCCTATTTGCTGATTAGAACAGCCAATAGGATTTTAGCAGCTCTAATCCAATTGGCCGATTGGAACCTTTTAGCCAATAGGAATGCAAGGGACGCCATCTTGGATGACGTCACTTGCATTCAAGTTCCAGTTTACGGCGGTGACCGTATTGAAGAGGAGCTCCACGCCGGATGTTCTTTTATGATGGACCCGCTCTGCGCCGGATGGATGAAGATAGAAGATGCCGTCTGGATGAAGACTTCGCCGGCTGGATGAAGATGGAAGAGGCCGCCCAGATGAAGACTTCTTGCTGGCTGGATGGATCCGTCAAGTGGAACTTCAAGAACTGTAAGTGGATCGTCGGGGGTAAGTGTTAGGTTTATTTAAGGTTTTTTTGGGTGGGTTTTATTTTTAGAGTAGGGTCTGGGTTGTAAAAGAGCTAAATGCCCATTTAAGGGCAATGCCCATACAAATGCCCTTTTCAGGGCAATGGGGATCTTAGCTTATTTTAGATAGGGTTTTTATTTGGGGGGGGTTGGTTGTGGGGGTGGTGGGTTTTACTGTTGGGGTGTGTTTGTATTTTTTTTACAGGTAAAAGAGCTGATTTCTTTGGGGCAATGCCCCACAAAAGGCCCTTTTAAGGGCTATTGGTAGTTTAGTGTAGGCTAGGGTTTTTTTTATTTTGGGGGGGCTTTTTTATTTTGATAGGGCTATTAGAATTGGTGTAATTCTTTTTTATTTTTTATAATGTGTTTTTTTTTCCATAATTTAGTGTTTTTTATTTTTTGTAACTTAGCGTTTATTTTTTTGTAATTTAGTAATTTTTAATAAGGTTAAATAGTAGATTTAAATAATTTGAGTAGGGTTAGGCTTTTTTTAATATGTAATTTAGTTAATTTAATTGGTAATATAATTAATAGTTTAAAAATAGTTTCTTTTAATTCAACAGGTAAGTTTAAATTTATTTTAAGATAGGGATGTGGTTTTAATTTTAATTTAAAGTTAGTGGCTTGTTAGGTTTAGGGGTTAATAGCTTAATTTAGTTCATGGTGATGTGGGGGGCTGGCGGTTTAGGGGTTAATAGGTTTAGTTAGTGGTAGTGATGTGGGAGGCCCAAGGTTTAGGGGTTAATACGTTTATTTAATGGCGGCGGGGTCCGGGAGCAGCGGGATAGGGGTTAATACTTTTATTTAGGTTGCAGCGGGGTCGGGGAGCGTTGGGATAGGGGTTATAACTTTATTTAGTGGCAGCGGGGTCCGGGAGCAGCGGGATAGGGGTTAATAACATTATGTAGGTGGCTGCGATGTTGGGGAGGCAGATTAGGGGTGTTTAGACTCGGGGGCTTATGTTAGGGTGTTAGGTGTAAACATAACTGGTTTTCTACCATATAAATCAATGGGATATTTGGCAGCATCGAACTCCCATCTTTCGCTGCTTTCAGACTCCCATTGATTCCTATGGCATCCACGGCCTCCAGGGTGGCGGATTTAAAACCAGGTACGCTGTGCGGGAATAGCCGCGAGTGTACCTGTTAACTATTTGATAACTTTTAAAAAGTGTCAAATAGTGCCGAATGTGTATTCAGAACATCTGTAATGACGTAAGCATCAATCTGTGTCGGATTGAGACCGGCGAATCCTATGTTATGTCACAGATTTCAACTTTTGCCGGTCTGTAGGCTTTGATAACTAGGTCGGATCATGTTCGTTATAATTACGCTGCGGAATTCCGGCGTATTTGTGGTTGACGGCTTGATAAATATCCCCCATAGTGTTGAGAAATAGACCTTAAAGTGACATGAAACCACAGATAGAGCATGCAATTTCAAATAACTTTTCAATTTATTTATATTATTAAGTTAGTTTCATTCTTTTAGTTTCTTTTGTTGTAAAATATACATAGGTAGTCTCAGAATCTGCTGATTGGTTTCTCCACATCTATGGCTCTTGTCACAGACTTTCAGCTAACTCCAAGTAGTGCATTTCTGCTCCTTTAACAAAGGATTCCAAGAGAATAAAACAAATTAGATAATAGAATTTGTTTAAAATTGTATGCTCCATCGGAATCATGAAAGACAAATTCTGGGTTTTGTGTCCCTTTAAAGGGACATAATCATGAATACAAAATTTTGGCTTTCAGATAGAGCACACAATATTCAGATTTTCTTCTATTATCAGATTTTCTTCATTATCTTGGTATCCTTTGTTAATGAACAGCAATGCTCTATTGTGGCCTAGCTGAATACTTTGGCATATACAGTGACAAGAAGCTAGCTCACAGTACTGCATTGCTTCTGAGCCTACCTATGTATGCTTTTCAACAATGCATACCAAGAAAACAAATTAGATAAGAAAAGTAAATTGGAAAATTGTTAAAACATTGCATATTCTTTCTGAATCATGAAAGTTTAATTTTGACTTTATTGTCCCTTTACAGGGACAAACAACCCAAGTTTTTTCATGACGCAAATCTTATAATAGAAGTAAATTGGAAGCTTTTTAAAAATTAAATTCTCTATCTGAATCATGAAAGAAATATTTTGGTTTTGAATCCTTTTAATGCCATTGCTCCCTGGAAATCATTTTTAACCCCACACGTTTGCATTTACTTTAAACTTGTGATACAAGCAGAATTTAACTCATCGCTCATCCCTTTCAATTCCCTGGCTCCTATAATCCAATCGCATTATGGTTAGTTAGTTAGTTATTTCCAGTCATGATTCTATAAAATATAAATGTTTTATGTTCCACTGCATCACATATAGGGCGCGATCCGATATACGGCATAGTTTTCGGCGCAAGCGAGGGAACCCGCGCCGCCCGTAATATCACCTTGCCCATCGGGCTTTTACATATAAGGTGCCGCCATTTCCTAAGTGCCGTAAGTCTGAAAAATTAGCGATGCCCAGAAATAAGCGTAAGTACAAATTTCTGGAGTCGCCAGTGACTTACGGCACTTTAGAAACTGCCGGCACCTAATAAAACTAACTAAAATTTAAAATCTACCGTAACTGTCTAACACGCCTCCCATAAATAAGCCCGACACGTATACCCCTCTATCCGCAATCCCCCCTCTCACTCCTAATAATAAATGTATGAACCCCTAGACCGACAACCCCCCACAATGCAATAAGCCTAATTATTAACCCCTAATCTGCCATAGCCCCCACAGCAATACACCTATTCTATTATTAACCCCTAATCTGCCATAGCCCCCACCGCAATACACCTATTCTATTATTAACCCCTAAACCAACATAGCCTAACCCCCCCTAGCCTAACCGCCCCTAGCCTAGCTTAAATGAACTAGAAATACTTAATTTACAAAATACTAAAGTTAGTCAAAAATTACAAAACACTAACACTACTTTAAAATAAAAATATACTAAGTATAAATTAAAGGGGCAGTCTAATCCAAATTCTGGAGTAGACTGTCTCTTTAAACTAGAATTACAGGGGAAAAAAAGCTAAGATTACAGAAAATAATAAATAAAATTACAAAATTGTAAACTAATTACACCTAATCCCTATGAAAATAAAAAACACCCCCTTATCTAATAAACTACCAGTAGCCCTTAAAAGGGCTTTTTGCAGGGCATTGCCCCAAAGTAATCAGCTCTATTGCCACATAAATACACAACAGCCCCCAACAGTAAAAATAAAACCCACACACCAACTCCCCCCCCAAAAAAAACTAACACTAAAAACCCTAGATAGGGTGGGCATTGCCAGCTCTTTTGCTGCCCACCCTATCTAAATAAAATAAACCCCCCCAAAAAAACCTTAAAAAAACCTAAGTCTAACCCCCAAGTGGTCCTTACCTGTCCTGAAGACCGGCGGAGAAGGTCCTGTTCAAGGCAGTGAAGTCTTCTTCCAAGCGGCGAACTCTTCTTCTTCCAGGAACCAGCCGGCACGGAGCAGAGGAGTTGAAGACCGATGACCGCGGAGCTGAAGACCGTCGACTCTGGAACTGAAGATAGGCGATGCTGGAACTGAAAATCGGCGACTCTGGAAGTGAAGACCGGCGACCATGGAGCATGGAGGATCCTCTTCATACGATCTCCGCCGTACACTGAATAGGAATTCAAGGTACGCGATTAAAAATGGCGTCCCTTGAATTCCTATTGGCTGATTTGAGCCTTCAAATTCAAATCAGCCAATCGGATGAAGGTTACTGAAATTCTATTGGCTGATTTGAAAATCCAATAGAATAAGAGCTACTGACATTCTATTGGCTATTCAAATCAGCCAATAGAATTTCAGTAGCTCTCATCCGATTGGCTGATGGCGTCCCTTGAATTCCTATTGGCTGATTTGAGCCTTCAAATTCAAATCAGCCAATCGGATGAGGGTTACTTAAATTCTATTGGCTGATTTGAATAGCCAATAGAATAAGAGCTACTGACATTCTATTGGCTATTCAAATCAGCCAATAGAATTTCAGTAGCTCTTATCCGATTGGCTGATTTGAATTTGAAGGCTCAAATCAGCCAATAGGAATTCAAGAGACGCCATTTTTAATCGCGTACCTTGAATTCCTATTCAGTGTACGGCGGAGATCGTATGAAGAGGATCCTCCACGCTCCATGACTCCACGGTCGCCGGTCTTCACTTCCAGAGTCGCCGATCTTCAGTTCCAGCGTCGCCTGTCTTCAGTTCCAGCGTCGATGGTCTTCAACTCCGCGGTCATCGGTCTTCAACTACTCCACTCTGCGCCGGCTGGTTCCTGGAAGAAGAAGAGGTCGCCGCTTGGAAGAAGACTTCACTGCCTGGAACAGGACCTTCTCCGCCAGTCTTCAGGACAGGTAAGGACCACTTGGGGGTTAGACTTAGGTTTTTTTAAGGTTTTTTTTTGGGGGGGTTATTTTATTTAGATAGGGTGGGCAGCAAAAGAGCTGGCAATGCCCACCCTATCTAGGGTTTTTAGTGTTAGTTTTTTTTTGGGGGGTTGGTGGGTGGGGGGATTTTAATGTTGGGGGTTGTGTATTTATGTGGCAATAGAGCTTATTACTTTGGGGCAATGCCCTGCAAAAAGCCATTTTAAGGGCTACTGGTAGTTTATTAGATTAGGGGGTGTTTTTATTTTGGATGGGTTTTTTTTATTTTCATAGGGATTAGGTGTATTATTAGTTTTGTAATTTTATTTATTATTTTCTGTAATCTTATCTTTTTTGTTTTCTGTAATTCTAGTTTAAAGAGACAGTCTACTCCAGAATTTGGATTAGACTGCCCCTTTAATTTATACTTAAAAATAATTAATTTACAAAATACTAAAGTTAGTCAAAAATTACAAAACACTAACACTACTTTAAAATAAAAATATACTAGTTCATTTAGGGGGTGTTAGGCTAGGGGGGTTAGGCTAGGGGTTAGGTTTATTGCGTTGTGGGCTATGGCGGTTTAGGGGTTAATAATAGAATAGGTGTATTGTGGTGGGGGCTATGGCGGATTAGGGGTTAATAATAGAATAGGTGTATTGTGTTGTGGGCTATGGCGGTTTAGGGGTTAATAATAGAATAGGTGTATTGCGGTGGGGGCTATGGCGGTTTAGGGATTAATTCTAGTGATGTCGCGAACATAAAAATTTGGGTTCGCGAACGGCGAACGCGAACTTCCGCAAATGTTCGCGAACGGGCGAACCGGGCGAACCGCCATAGAATTCAA
Organism: Bombina bombina; assembly: GCF_027579735.1. Classification (NCBI taxonomy): domain Eukaryota; kingdom Metazoa; phylum Chordata; class Amphibia; order Anura; family Bombinatoridae; genus Bombina; species Bombina bombina. Next base: position 132,143,661 of record NC_069503.1, read on the forward strand.
TAGGCAGGCGAATTCTAAAACCCACAGGGACTCTTTCTGGCCACAATAGTGATGGAAAAGTTTTTTCAAGGGGACTAACACCTGGACTGTGGCATGCCGGAGGGGGATCCATGGCAAAACTCCCATGGAAAATTACATAGTTGATGCAGAGTCTGGTTTTAATCAATAAAGGGCATAAATCACCTAACATTCCTAAATTGTTTGGAATAACGTGCTTTAAAACATCAGGTATGATGTTGTATCGATCAGGTAGTGTAAGGGTTACGCCCGCCTCACAGTGACAGACCAAACTCCCGCAGCAGGTACAACATCATCATCATCACACCGTACGTCCATGTGTGTAATGCTGCCTGACTGAGACATATCCCTGTTATCTACATCCTCTGGCAATAATGGTTGCGCATCACTCATTTCTTCCAACTGATGTGTAAATAACTCTACTGACAGCTCAAGTGAAGCGGCTGTGGTGCTAGTGTTGGTGGTGGCGGCAGGCGGGCGAGTGGTAACTTGAGAGGTGCCCGAGGCTAAGCTGGAGGAGGATGGTGCGTCAAGGTTCTGAGCGGAAGCTGCAGAAGATTGGGTGTCCTGTGTTAGCCAGTCAACTATGTCCTCAGAACTTTTCGAGTTCAGGGTACGTGGCCTCTGAACACTGGGCACCACAGCACCACGACCACGACGGCCCCTGCGGGGTGGCCTGCCTCTGCCTGTCATTTTTTTTTCGATTAGTGGTACTATGCGTGCAAGCTACTGTGACAACAGATATGAGTGGCACTGTGCACTGGCAGAAGTTGGCAGAGTAGACGCTGTAGGCCTGACACACACGCTTGCAGACAACTAACTGCTATTCAATCTATTACAGTCAAAATTGTATTTTTTTTAATGTACACTACTGTTACACCAGATATGAGTTGCACTTGTGTGACACTGTGCCCTGGCAGGCCCTGAAACGCACACGCGTGAAGGAAACTGACTGCTATTATTTCACAGTCAAATTTCTAGTTTTTTTTTTAACCCCTTAAGGACCAAGGCCATTTTTCAATTTCTTTCCCTTAAGGACCAGGGCTATTTTTACATTTCTGCTGTGTTTGTGTTTAGCTGTAATTTTCCTCTTACTCATTTACTGTACCCACACATATTATATACCGTTTTTCTCGCCACTAAATGGACTTTCTAAAGATACCATTATTTTCATCACATCTTATAATTTATTATTAAAAATATTATAAAATATGAGGAAAAAATGGAAAAAAACACACTTTTTCTAACTTTGACCCCCAAAATCTGTTACACATCTACACCCACCAAAAAACAACCATGCTAAATAGTTTCTAAATTTTGTCCTGAGTTTAGAAATACCCAATGTTAACATGTTCTTTGCTTTTTTTGCAAGTTATAGGGAAATAAATACAAAAAGCACTTTGCTATTTCAAAACCACTTTTTTTCAAAATGAGCACCAGTTACATTGGAACCCTGATATCTGTCAGGAATACCTTAATATCCCTTGACATGTATATATTTTTTTTAGAAGACATCCCAAAGTATTGATCTAGGCCCATTTTGGTATATTTAATGCCACCATTTCACCGCCAAATGCGATCAAATAAAAAATAAATTGTTCACTTTTTCACAAACTTTAGGTTTCTCACAGAAATTATTTACAAACAACTTATGCAATTATGGCATACATGGTTGTAAATGCTTCTCTGGGATCCCCTTTGTTCAGAAATAGCAGACTTATATGGCTTTGGCGTTGCTTTTTGGTAATTAGAAGGCTGCTAAATGCCACTGCGCACCACATGTGTTTTATGCCCAGCAGTGAAGGGGTTAATTAGGGAGCATGTAGGAAGCTTGTAGAGTTAATTTTAGCTTAAGTGTAGTGTAGTAGACAACCCAAAGTATTGATCTAGGCACATTTTGGTATATTTAATGCCACCATTTCACCGCCAAATGCGTTCAAATTTAAAAAAAACTTAAATTTTTTCGCAATTTTAGGTTTCTCACTGAAATTATTTACAAACAGCTTGTGCAATTATGGCACAAATGGTTGTAAATGCTTCTCTGGGATCCCCTTTGTTCAGAAATAGCAGACATATATGACTTTGGCGTTGCTTTCTGGTAATTAGAAGGACGCTAAATGCTGCTGCGCATCACACGTGTATTATGGCTAGCAGTGAAGGGGTTAATTAGGTAGTTTGTAGGGAGCTTGCAGGGTTAATTTTAGCTTTAGTGTAGAGATCAGCCTCCCACCTGACACATCAGACCCCCTGATCCCTCCCAAACAGCTCCCTTCCCTCCCCCACCCCACAATTGTCCCCGCCATCTTAAGTACTGGCAGAAAGTCTGCCAGTACTAAAATAAAAGGTTTTTAACATATGATGTGGTGTAGCATCCCCCCTTAGCCCCCAACCTCCCTGATCCCCCCCAAAACAGCTCTTTAACCCTCCCCATCTGCCTTATTGGCGGCCATCTTGGGTACTGGCAGCTGTCTGCTATTATTTCACAGTCAAAAAAGTGTTGTTTTTTTTAAATGTATACTACTGTTACACCAGATATGAGTGGTGGCACTGGGCAAGTGGGCACAGTATACGCTGTGAGCCTGACACACACGCTTGGCAGGCAGGCAACTGCAATTAGATTACACAGGAAAAAAAAAGCAGACTGATGTTCTAGCCCTAAAAAGGGCTTTTTGGGGTGCTGTCCTTACAGCAGAGATCAGATGAGTCCTTCAGGACTGTAGTGGACACTGAATACACTAGCCTAGCTATCGATTTCCCTATTAAATCAGCAGCAGCTACACTGTCCCTCCTCTCACTAAGAATACAGCTTCCGAATGAATCTAAAATGGATGCTGAAAACAAACAATATCCCAAACGGGATATAAAAGCGCGCTGAGTTAAAACTATTTGAAGTGACTTCCGGTGGGGGGGGGGGCGACCGGGTAGCAGCAGCGGTGAAGAGCTCTGCACATATACAGCTTTAATTATTGTCTCCGCTGCTGATACTCCACTCCCCGTGACTCCTCTTCTTGCCAGGCCGAGTGTTAGTGCCATGGCTGATTACCTGCACGCAGGACCTGTCATCCGGTCCTGGTCCCCGGGGGCAAATTAATAAAAAAAGAAAAGGGCGCGAACGGACGCCATTGCTGCGGCGGCTACGGGGCTGCCTAATCCTGATCCTCGCTCAGCTATCCTGGTAATCCGGCCTCTGTTGGTGCTGCAGAGACCCCTCTTCACTAGGCAGTGTCAATCCATCCTGCATTGACTACAGACAGGTGCTGCAGGCGGAGGTGAGCGGCCCCAGGGCTCAGAACTTTGCTCCCAGGTTTTGCAGGCCTCAGGGCCAGAGGATAACTGTGAGTAAGCATATAATACACTGCAGGCTACCTTGTTTCAGACACAAACTACTGAGGACAGGCAAACACTTGTGAACCAGAGAGATGGGACTGAATTGCTGGTACTGACCACCCTAATAACTCTGCCAGCAGTTTTGTTTTTTCTCTCTTTCATCTTTGGAGTAAAATACACACATCACCTGCCTAGAGACTTGCCTCATATATATACCACTGTGTTGGGGGTGACTTGGTAGCTTTGTATGCCTTTTTTCCCTTTTTACTACCATAAAAGGGAGGGAGTGAGAGAGAGGAATTTGGAGAAATAACAAAGTTTGCATTTGATCGTTTACTATCTGTTGGTGCACATGGCTGTCTTAAATCTACTATAACAGCACACCTAAGCAAGCATCATACGCCATCTAGTGGTTTAACTTAACATCTCATCTATACAACAGTGGACAAATACTACAATCTGGCTAAACATCATTGTATTAGACATAAGGTACCTGGCTCAAACCTGCTTAACCATTTTGTTGATTATAATCCATATACCAGATATGCTGTGGCCCTGCCCTACATCCTCTGAAAGTTGTTAAAGTGAGCAAGTGCAGTGAATAACTTAGACTTTAATCGTATCCCATTCTGTGTGTACCTCACCCTTCCTAGACTGGGCTTGTTGAGATTTCCTGTTACGTATATAGTCTGCCAGCGTTATATTCTATGAAAGTTGACGACTATTTCCACAGAATTTCCCAGTCTGGGACCGACAATATGAGTTGCAGGTCAAAAACACAAGAAAAGCGGCTGAAACAGGTTGCTGAAACCATCATTCACAGCTCCCAGCAGGAGGGTGAGGGGAGTTCATCAAGTGACCATGTTACTTTATTGCAGGAGTTGAAGGCTTTTTTCTTACCTAAAATGGACAACCTGCAGGCAGGGGTAGACACTCTCACTACTGAAGTGCGTGCCTTTTCTACTCGCTTGACTACTGCGGAGCAGAGAATCTCTGAAGTGGAGGACAGGCAACAGGAATCTGAAGTGTCTTTGAAGAATCTTTTGAAACAAAACCAATACCTGCAGGATAAGGTTGAAGACTTAGAAAATCGCAGCAGGCGAAATAATCTGCGCATAGTAGGGGTACCAGAAGCGGTTAAAGATAAAGACCTGCTGGATTTCACTGCCTCTATCCTCCCCTCACTTCTTGGCATGCCTCAGGATTGCCTGCCCCTCGACATAGAGAGAGACCACCGCATTGGTCCCGACAGACATCTGGGAAACTCTAGGGAGAGGCCACGTCAGGTGATTTTCAGGTGCTTAAATTACCAAGACAAGATCACAATACTATGGGCTTATAGAAATGCAAAGGAGGTCAAATATGAGGAACACCGTCTCTTACTTTTTCAAGACTTCTCTGTGGAAGTCACCAGAAGATGCAAAGACTTTGCACCACTCTGCTCCCTCTTTCATGAAAAAGGTCGTCAGTTTGCCCTCCTATACCCAGCTAAGCTCAAGCTGCAAACGTCCTCTGGGCCTAAGATTTTCCATTCCCCTGCAGCGGTGCAGGCTTACCTATCATCTGAACGAAGACAGGACAATGGCTGAAGTGTTCTCTAATGAGAGTTTGTACTTTGTATCTGTGAAATATAATTCGTGTTTCTTTACATGATGTATACTTTTCTCTTTCAGGTGCTATTGTTTTTTATTTCTCCTTTTATTGATATGGGCAAGGGAGATCAAATTCATGCTTTAATACCACATGTTGGCATGGGTTTCTCAGCCCAAAGTTGCCAGCTTGAACTCCCCTATCTATCCTGGCTGAACCCATTACTTAGAGAATACCTGTGGTGCCCTTTTTTGCACACTAGTCTCACTTTAGTCTCCCCCTCTCATTGTTGGCACCTAATAGTTCTTTGTTGCCTGAGTAGGGCTCCCCCTCTCTGCCTATTAGGCATGCTGTTTAACATACCCCAGTTCCTTTTTATTGCCCATTTAGAATTATTATTCTATGTTATAGCTCATTGGAGCCATTGCCACCCTCTGGCTCAGCATCCTAAGTGCTCCATATTTTCCTCAGGGTATACCTTGATAATGTTTTTTTATCCTGGATGTCATGTCTTTCATGCTGTATGGTTACTGCTTCATGCTAAAATGGATATGCTGGGGATGTTACTGTATTGCTTACATGTGCCTCATTCTTGTCTCCCTTCCAGCTCCTGTCATGGGGGGTCCCGGGATCCTCTGAACTGGCCCTCCGCAGACCACCTCATCACGACTTCTGACCAGCTCTTACAACTAACAGCCTATCACAGTGAGTCACTTTGGGCACAGTGTGGGCCCTGGGGGCTGCTACCCCTTCTTGTTTACAGGAGTTCACTACACACTACCTTTCTCACTCAAGAAGACAATAGGGTACACTCTCTTCACAGTCATAAGACACAACTATATGCAAACTCTCTGCTTATTATTATCATTCTTACACTATTTTTATGGCGGTACCTGTTAGGGTAGTTTCCTGGAATGTGGGAGGCATTATATCGCCTGCAAAGAGAGGTACTATTTTGCAACACTTAAACTCCCTACAGGCTGACATAGCTTTACTTCAGGAGACTAGGTTGACAGCAGACGAACACGAAAAGCTAAAGACGCATTGGGTAGGTCAGGCACTGTATTCCCCAACAGAGGGTAGAAAGAGGGGGGTGGCTATTTTGGTGAGAAAGGGTCTTCCAATCTCCTTCTCGCAGGTTGACATTGATCAGAGAGGCAGGTATATTATAGCTCTGTTGCAAATTCACCAATTCACTTATACCATTTGCAACATTTATGGCCCGAACGAGGTTAATCCTAATTTCTGGTCAACCCTACTAGCAAAATTATTAACCTACAATGCCCCATTGATCATGGGAGGGGATTTTAACCTGGCCCAGGCTGTTCCTTTAGATAGATTTAAAGATCCATCAGTGGTAGGTCACCTGAGACAATGTGCTCCACATAGTAGAGAGGTAACTCTAATTAGCTCTTTTAAAGAGACACTAGACTTGGTAGATGTCTGGAGAACAAAAAATCCGGAGGAGAGAGATTTTACTTGCCTATCTAAAACACATCACATCAATGTCAAGGATAGACTATTTCCTTACCTCTTCAGCATTAACACCTCAAGTTCACACCACTACCATAGCACAGATTACAATATCGGACCATGCCCCTATCATATTACTGTTGCAACCTACACCCATGACTCCTCCTAGGAAATCTTGGAGGTTCCCCACGTATCTCTATAGCAACATAAACTTCCGTAATCATCTAAAGTCCTCATGGTCACACTATACATCGGATAATGATACACATAAGGATACCCCCGATTTATTTTGGCATGCCTCTAAGGCAGTAATGAGGGGCTGTATTACGGCCTTTATGGCCCAATACAACAAAAACAACAGACGAATTGATGGTGACTTCCTTTCGCAGCTTACTGCGGCGTACAATGACTACCTTTCTGACCCCTCCCCCACATTTCAAAAAAAGTATTACGAGCTTAAGCAGGCCAGGGACACGTTCTTAGCCCAACAACATCTCAAGTTTAATATACATAGGCAGGGTAGATACTTTCGCCAGGGTAATAAATCTGGTAAACTGCTGGCCGAGCTGGTCCATTCTTACCGCCCCAAATCTTATATAGCGGCTATAAACTCCCAGTCCAAACTGACTTCAAACAATAAAGACATTATGACGGAATTTGTGAAGTATTACACGGAACTATACACTAGTCAGACAATAGATCATGAGGCGAAACTAGGGTTCTGGGGCTCGGTGCAGCTACCCACTATTTCTGAGGAGCAAAAATCGGCCCTCAATGCCCCGATCCATGTGCAGGAAGTTATCAAGGCCATATGGAACAGCAAATTAGGGAAGGCCCCAGGCCCGGATGGGCTGCCCTCTGAGTATTTTAAGCTTTTGAGTGAGGAAGTAGCTCCCACCTTAGCCTCTCTATTTTCAGCATACCTGGAGGGGGCGTCGCGATTGGATAATCGTTTCTCGGAGGCGAACATTTGCTTGATTCCCAAACCTGACAGGGATCACACCCAGACCTCATCATATCGCCCAATCTCCCTTCTTAATGGGGATTATAAACTTCTGATGAAGATCCTGGCTGACCGTCTAGCGAAGGTCTTGCCGTCTGTTGTACACATGGACCAGACAGGCTTTGTAAAGGGGAGGTCCTCGGTGGTTAATATCCGGAAAGTTCTAGCTATTTCATCACATTATTGGTATAATGCAACATCACAAACCCCTTCCAACCTGCCAGATGCGTGCCTTTTGGCACTTGACGCAGAAAAGGCATTTGATCGGATAGAGTGGGATCACTTGCACACTTCCCTGGAACAATTCGGAATTTCGGGATGCTTTGCTGACTTTCTCCGTATACTGTATCAGGCCCCTATGGCATCCCTCATAGTCAATGGAGAGCTTTCTCCCTCTTTTACACTTCAGAGGGGAACTAGGCAGGGCTGTCCCCTTTCTCCCTTGTTGTTTGATTTGGCCATAGAGCCCCTGGCCTCATATATTAGACAACATTGTACAGGACTTGATGTGCTTGGACATAAATATCATCTCTCATTATACGCAGACGATCTACTCTTGTTTGTAGGTGACCCCCGAAATAACCTCCAGCCCCTCCTAGATATCATCAAGCAATTTGGGTCCTTTTCGGGGTATAAAATCAATATCGATAAATCGGAGGTAACCTGGTTGCAGAACCTCAGTGACACCACACTATCAGGTAGTGGCCTCAAGGTTACAGAGGGTTCTTTTAAATATCTTGGGATCCTTTTACACATTGATCCCACGAAACTATACCATCTCAATCTCACAGGAGTCATTGCAAATATCAAGCAATTGTTGTCAGGCTGGACAAGGCTCCCCTTGTCCCTTTCGGGGAGGGTTCAGCTTTTTAAGATGATTGCCCTTCCTAAGCTCCTCTATCCGCTACAGATGTTGCCTCTTCTTTTGACGCGCAAGGACGCTGCTTCTCTCCAGGCCTCATTAGGTCGCTTTATATGGCAGGGGAAAAAACATAGGATAAGTAAAAAGTATCTATTTATGTCCTTGAGTGAGGGTGGGCTCCGCCTTCCGAACATTACCTGGTATAACTGGTCTACATTGTCTAAGATTGTCTTGGACTGGATGGTAGGGAATGAATATTTCACCGTCCCTGAGTTAGAGGGTGGTCTTGTTAGGCCATTGCATTTAGCTTTCCTGCCCCACTCACCTCTCAAATCGCTTCCCCCATCCATACAATCTCATATACTATTCAAATATCCTCTGAGGGCATGGTCCGGGATTTGTAAGCTATGGGGGACACAACACCTAGTGACTAAATATTTGCAGATTCAGGGCAATTTACAGTTCCTCCCTGGTTACACGACTGAAGTGTTTGCTACATGGCACCACCAACATCTTACAAGGCTTCACCAACTTTTTAATCCACTCACTTTAGATATCACACCCTTTTCTGAATTGCAGAGTTTGTATGATCTCCCGGGGACGCATAGGTTTGCGTATTTTCAATGCAGGCACTATCTTTATAAACTGATCTCAGATAAGTTGTTGACTACCGAGCCTTCCAATATAGATAAATTGTGTGCTCTGGCTAAACAGGGCTCTTACAAGATATCGCACACTTATGACCTATTACTTAAACACTGTGAAGGACCTGCTATGCAGGGACTTGTAACGAAATGGGCAAACAGTAGAGAACTGTCGGTGGACTCTGACCTTATTACAGGGAGCCTTGGGAAGGTACACGCTGGTACAATCTCGGCCAATCTAAGGGAGACACATATGAAATTTATTCATCAGTCTTACATTACACCTGGCATCCGCGCTAGATGGGTCCCGGGGGCGGAGAACATCTGTAATAAGTGTAGGTACCCATCCCCAGACTGGATTCACTTGCTGTGGGATTGCCCCAAGTTGAGAGGATTCTGGTTTAGAGTCTCTTATTGGTTGGCAAAAGTAACAAATCAACAGGTGACTGTCACAGCACAACATGTGATATTTTTGATACCCAAGGACAGAATTTATAAGTTTGACATTTTCATCACCACTGTCTTAATGCAATAGAGCACCTCCATTCAGGCAGCTGCTTGGCAGGGTACACACCCAAATGTTGACTGAGCAGGCGGACACAAAAGGGGACCCAGAGAAAAGAGTCAGGAAATGTATCCACAAGTGGGAGGTTTATCTTCTATTTCTTTCACCTGGAGTGAGAGACAGTGTTATATACCCATTTAGAAATAGCCTCTTTATCTTAAGTGAGAACCTCCGAGGTAAATGGTGTCTACAGACTGACTGACTTGTCTTGTTCATGTGTGAATACTGGAAGCCTTGACATTTGTACAATCACTGGATATTGCTGCTCGGTCTGTGGGGGGCGAGTCGGTGGGCCCGGGTAAGTGCTAATGTTATTCTTTGTGAATTGTCTGTTAATGTTTTTGTTTTGTTTTTTGTTTTGTCTTTTGGTTGTTTGACTGAAAAAATGAAAATTGTGTGGACAGTTTGGTTCCCTGCCTCTGCAGGATGAAATCTTCCTTTACTTCATCAGTTACTATGATGGACTTGGCGAATCTTACATGTGCTTTGGCATTTCTTATTGTTAAACTTGTCATGTATATGGTGGATCATTTTGTCCTCACTATTTATAAATAAAGTTATTAAAAAAAAAAAAAGTATTAGAAGTATTAAAATGTCAATTGGTTTAACTTATGAGTCTAGTGAAAACGGGTCTACCGTATCAGTTTCTGGATATATCCATAAACACAATCCCGAATTGGAGAGAAAAGAAGAATCTTCTTGTTGGATGTTGTAAAATAAGGCAGCTCCTCTTGATCCCGGAGAGTGGGGGAAAGAAACTGTTGGAATACAAGAAATGGAGAGAGGGCGCCACAATAGCGTGATATCGTTTGATCATACAGGTGTGATTGAAGGTAGGTAATATGCTTACCGGATCAAGCGGCACTGTGCTGTGACCAGTGCGTGCAGGCTTGCTAGCACTTAACAGTGGCTAGTACACTGTGGGAATATGGCTCCCAAAAGGCTCTTCTCCTGGTTCTCAATTAGGATACACCTCCCGGTGATTGAGTATAAGTTAACAAACAGGAAAGCCTTATCGAGTTGTTCTGTTATTGGAAAAAAGGCTCAAAAAGGACAACTTCTCAAATAAGAGTGCTTTATTATTATGACGCGTTTCTCAACCCTAAACCGTGTCGTTTCATCAGATAAAAAGCAAATGTGATCATTTACAATTGTTAACCATTTATACACATTTTGTGTTTCAAAAGGAAGTTGTCATAAGGTGTTTGTCCAATAAGAATGCACATGTATAAATCAGCTGGAAAAAAACAATTCAAGGCTCCTAGCTGTTACAAATTGAAAATTTAAAAGACATCTGTAGTTAAAAAATATATGTATACAATCAAATATAAATTTAAATAAAATAATTCTTACATTGTAAAAAATATATGAATCCACATAATATCACTCTATAATCAATGATATATATATATAAAAAAATCTCACTCTCAAGTTATTTGTACTCTATACACATTTTCAGCGCATAAAGTGTCCACTCAATCTAGAATAATACAAAGAAGTGGGTTAAACTAAAAAAATATTATATTGAATCCAAAAGGTTATTAATGTGTGAACAATCCTGTATTATTGGAGAATATTGTTTAGTGATATATTAACTTTACCCAGGGTTCTATTAATAGTAGCATTCCTGTTCAAAGGTCGCTATCTCTAATATGTTTTGTTGTAATATAAATGGTTGTGCCTAATGTACTAGTTGTTACTGATCTAATAGTCTCCTATATATATCTCAGCTCATATAACTATGAATGAAAAATTATTAGTCTATTTGTCTGTGTGGTATTATCTAACTGGTTGGTCACTAATCAGTTTAAAGGATTTTCTATAGGTTATGTTGTTAACATAATTTTGAATAATTATGTGCAACATCTGTAACAGAAATAATTTTTGTTTGCTATTTATTTAGGCATATACGCCTTTTTTGCAACAATTTAAATCTACTAGAGAAATAGCCCTGGATTTCATAAACAGTATATCTCTGTGTAAAATGGTAAGAGATGCTTGGTTCTGGCAATAAGTGTATGAATGTGTTCAGGAAGAATAATAATCCACAAAATAAGATGAAGGTTTCTTATTCCACAGTGGCAAAATATTATAACATGTGTATATGCACAGAAGATATTTGATCACATCATAATTCTTAATCTAATTGTTCTTCCTGAATGTGTATTATAAACTCATACTGTATAAAAATAAGGGGGATGTGGGAATGCATATCTGTATCAATTATTGTGAAAGGTGTAATGAGGGATTGATATGTTAGTGGTGTGAAAGATCGTTGTGTAATAAGTATGTTAGAGAGATGTGATGGTATGAAAGTATATTGTTTTGTAGAAACAGAAAAAAAAATATAAAGTTTGGGCAATGATGTGAATTGGATCTCAAAATATTTGATGTGATGAATGGATCATAATGTTGATCGTATTAGTAGGTCTAAAAGTTTGGGATAGTGTAAAAACAATATAGATATTTGTTTAGTAAGGACTTATATCATTAGTCCATGAAAAAAGGGTCTATCAATTGAAGGCTGCCAGATCCAGATTGGCATTAAGCCCAAGAGGGTGTAGCGTCTTCAAACGAAAGATCCAATATGTCTCGCGCTGTCTGAGTCTATTAATTCTATTGTAATCAGAACTTTTAGGAACAAAGTCAATAGGAACATAACTAAAATTATAAGGATTTCCATTGTGTTTGGTTAAACAGTGATTAGGTATGCTGTGTTTAATTTTATTTTTTCTAGAATTTTTGCAGTTGCGATGATGTTCACCCCATCTGTTCCTCAATTTCCTGGAGGTGCGGCCTACATATTGAAGGCCGCATATACACTCCATGAGGTAAACTGTAAATGAAGAATTACAATTGAAGAAAATGGGAATTTGGAAAGTCTCCCCCGTTAACTGTAGATTTGAAATTTTTAGTGCCTGATTTAATAATTTTGCAAGATCCGCCTCCTTTTTTTCCACATTTGTATATTCCATAAATACCAAAATAACCCCTTATTGCGGGTTAAGTTTTGGGATGTTCTAACCAAAGATTTATGTTTCACTTTCTTGCTGGGAGCTAGCTAATTTCTAAGTGTTGGCACTCTCCTGTAGATAATTCTTGGTGTATCCTTAACTAGATGTTTTAAAATCGGATCTCTTTGTATTATGTACCAATGTTTTTTTATTATGTTTTGTATTTTATTGAAATCAGAATTGTATTGTGTTATGAAAATGGTGTCTTTTTCTCCAAAGGGGATTTCTGTATTAGTGATTTTGTTATCTAATAAAATGTCTTCTCTGTTGAGATCCTTTGCTCTTTCTAATGCCCTATCAAGTAGGTAAGGAGGATATTCTTTTTCAATGAACATATTGTATAATATTTGGCTCTGTTCTATAAAGGTATTATAATCACTACAATTTTGTCTCATCCTTCGGAATTGGCTGTAAGGTACATTATGTATCCAATTCCTGTGGTGGTTACTATGATAATTTAAGAAACTATTACTATCAACATCTTTAAAGTAAGTCTTGGAAATAATATTATTTTCTTCCAAACTTAAAATAAGATCCAAGTATTCAATATTTTGTGTTTGAATATTTGGCGTGAATTCAAGGCCCATATCATTATGGTTCAAATGTTCTATAAAATTGTTAGCCAGGGTAAGATTTCCATCCCATAAAAAGATCAAATCATCTATATAACGGCCATAGAAGACCAGGTTCGCCCCAAAGTCTGCTGTATATATATATATCTTTCTTCAAAGAGACCCATGAATAGGTTAGCAAAACTGGGGGCAAACCTGGTCCCCATGGCCGTTCCTTTGGTCTGTAAATAAAACTTGTCCTGATAAATAAAATAATTATGCTGTAAAATAAAAAGAATACTTTCTAAAATGAAATCACTTTGTATACTCGGCAAATAAATATCCTTTTTGAGAAAATGGGAAATTGCTGATAGGCCTAAATCATGTGAAATATTCTAATATAAGGAGCTGACATCACAGGTAATCCAAATGAGGTTTCTATTATTAATATTGATTCTCTTTAAATGTTGTAACAAATGAGTACTGTCCTTGATATATGACGGTAAGGTTACCACATATTTTTGCAAATATTGATCTATGAAATATGACAAATTGTAAGTAAGGTTGCCAATCCCAGCGATGATGGGACGTCCTGGGGGATTACTTTTGTTTTTGTGGATTTTGGGTAAATGATAATAATGGGCAATACCAGGGTTTTTTATTTTCAAAAAATCTTTTTCATTTTTGTTTAGGATTTTTAAAGTAAACCCTTTTTCTATGAGCTTAGTGTAGGAATCTAAATATATATCAGTGGGATCTCCATGTAAGATTTGGTAATAATCTGGGTCTCCCAAAATCCTATCTGCTTCTCTGATATAATCCACCAAATCTTGGATGACTATTCCGCTGCCCTTATCGGCGTCGCGGATAATGATGTTGGGATTGTTTTTGAGACTATTAATGGCCTTTTGTTGGCTCAGAAGACAATAGTTTCTCTTTTTCTTTTTTGATTTCAATAAATTATCAAAGTCTTCCAAGACCATGTTATGATACAATTCTATATATTCTTTCCCTACATTGGTGGGATTAAAATTGGATTTGTTTTTTACATCAGTGTGTATAAAACCATCAAATAAATGAGTAGTGAGGTCATTCGTTTCTGAATATATACAAACTAAGTTTTTATTGGATGGCATGGAATCAGTCAAAATTAATTGGGTTTGGGAAGATTCAATTTGGTCAGTTCTTAATTTTTTGTTCGCGAAATATTTCTGCAGAGTTAATTTGAGTTTAAAATTATTTAAATCGACAAAAATGTCAAACATTTTTGGCGTGTTTTGTGGGCAAAAAGAGAGCCATTGTTTTAAAACTCTTTTTTCTGGGGTGGACAATTGGTATGTGGAAAGATTAAAAATCCCTTGATCTAGTCTGGATAATTCCTTTTTCTTGGTGGCAAGGGCTCTGCCTCTGGAGCCTCGTTTTCTAGGGTCTTTTGCCTGATCTTATATGTGGACTTTCGGTTCTCATTATGGGGCCTATCCCTAAAAAAGATGAGGGGCCATGGCTAGTGCTTGGACTTTCAGAATATGAAAAAGGCTCTCTGTGTTCAGTGGATAGTAATCTGAATCTATTGGGATGTTCATATGTATCATATTGTGTTTTGTGATCTGCAATATTCTGATATGAATTGTATTAAGGATTCCTAGATCCCAATGTTGGTTCTTTGGATAAATGTTTATTTGGTGGAACATATTCAGAATGTCGGTAATGATGAATGTTACTATTTGATCTTCCATAGTGGAGATCTTTATTATTGGAGGATGTCCCTCCCAGTTGTTGTATGTGTTGTGATTGAAAAGATTTGTTATGATTGTGTTGTTGTGCTTGTTGATGTTGATATGAATGCTGGACCTGTGTTTGATGGTTGTGGTTTTGGTTGAAATTGTTTCTATGATGGTATTGATTCCTGTGTGATCCATCATTGTAATTGTAATGTGTATGATGTTGTGGTCTGTTATGTTTAATGTTGGAGGTGTTAGATGTTTTATTATGATGCCAGGAATTTGTGGTATATGGTTGTTGGGGTGTATAGTTTGTATTGGTATTGATGTGGGTATGTGATGTTTTCCGTTTGTTGTTACCCCTATGTTGGACCTTTGTCCATTCATTTTGATTATTGGTGTGATTGACTGTGTTCTCTTGTGTATCTATTCTGCGGTTGTATGTGTATAAAATCTCAACAGAGATAACAAAAACCACTAATACAGAAATCCCCTTTGGAGAAAAAGACACCATTTTCATAACACAATACAATTCTGATGTCAATAAAATACAAAACATAATAAAAAAACATTGGTACATAATACAAAGAGATCCGATTTTAAAACATCTAGTTAAGGATACACCAAGAATTATCTACAGGAGAGCGCCAACACTTAGAAATCAGCTAGCTCCCAGCAAGAAAGTGAAACATAAATCTTTGGTTAGAACATCCCAAAACTTAACCCGCAATAAGGGGTTATTTGGTATTTATGGAATATACAAATGTGGAAAAAAAGGATGCGGATCTTGCAAAATTATTAAATCAGGCACTACAAATTTCAAATCTACAGTTACGGGGGAGACTTTCCAAATTCCCATTTTCTTCAATTGTAATTCTTCATTTACAGTTTACCTCATGGAGTGTATATGCGGCCTTCAATATGTAGGCCGCACCTCCAGGAAATTGAGGAACAGATGGGGTGAACATCATCGCAACTGCAAAAATTCTAGAAAAAATAAAATTAAACACAGCATACCTAATCACTGTTTAACCAAACACAATGGAAATCCTTATATTTTTAGTTATGTTCCTATTGACTTTGTTCCTAAAAGTTCTGATTACAATAGAATTAATAGACTCAGACAGCGCGAGACATATTGGATCTTTCGTTTGAAGACGCTACACCCTCTTGGGCTTAATGCCAATCTGGATCTGGCAGCCTTCAATTGATAGACCCTTTTTTTCATGGACTAATGATATAAGTCCTTACTAAACAAATATCTATATTGTTTTTACACTATCCCAAACTTTTAGACCTACTAATACGATCAACATTATGATCCATTCATCACATCAAATATTTTGAGATCCAATTCACATCATTGCCCAAACTTTATATATTTTTTTCTGTTTCTACAAAACAATATACTTTCACACCATCACATCTCTCTAACATACTTATTACACAACGATCTTTCACACCACTAACATATCAATCCCTCATTACACCTTTCACAATAATTGATACAGATATGCATTCCCACATTCCCCTTATTTTTATACAGTATGAGTTTATAATACACATTCAGGAAGAACAATTAGATTAAGAATTATGATGTGA
Source organism: Bombina bombina (assembly GCF_027579735.1). NCBI lineage: Eukaryota > Metazoa > Chordata > Amphibia > Anura > Bombinatoridae > Bombina > Bombina bombina. The sequence goes on from NC_069503.1 coordinate 132,160,031, forward strand.
TCAAATATCTTCTGTGCGTATACACATGTTATAATATTTTGCCACTGTGGAATAAGAAACCTTCATCTTATTTTGTGGATTATTATTCTTCCTGAACACATTCATACACTTATTGCCAGAACCAAGCATCTCTTACCATTTTACACAGAGATATACTGTTTATGAAATCCAGGGCTATTTCTCTACTAGATTTAAATTGTTGCAAAAAAGGCGTATATGCCTAAATATATAGCGAACAAAAATTATTTCTGTTACAGATGTTACACATAATTATTCAAAATTATGTTAACAACATAACCTATAGAAAATCCTTTAAACTGATTAGTGACCAACCAGTTAGATAATACCACACAGACAAATAGACTAATAATTTTTCATTCATAGTTATATTAGCTGACATATATATAGGAGACTATTAGATCAGCAACAACTAGTACATTAGGCACAACCATTTATATTACAACAAATCATATTAGAGATAGCGACCTTTGAACAGGAATGCTACTATTAATAGAACCCTGGGTAAAGTTAATATATCACTAAACAATATTCTCCAATAATACAGGATTGTTCACACATTAATAACCTTTTGGATTCAATATAATATTTTTTTAGTTAAACCCACTTCTTTTTATTATTCTAGATTGAGTGGACACTTTATGCGCTGAAAATGTGTATAGAGTACAAATAACTTGAGAGTGAGATTTTTTTATTTATATATCATTGATTATAGAGTGATATTATGTGGATTCATATATTTTTTACAATGTAAGAATTATTTTATTTAAATTTATATTTGATTGTATACATATATTTTTTAACTACAGATGTCTTTTAAATTTTCAATTTGTAACAGCTGGGAGCCTTGAATTGTTTTTTTCCAGCTGATTTATACATGTGCATTCTTATTGGACAAACACCTTATGACAACTTCCTTTTGAAACACAAAATGTGTATAAATGGTTAACAATTGTAAATGATCACATTCGCTTTTTATCTGATGAAACGACCCGGTTTAGGGTTGAGAAACGCGTCATAATAATAAAGCACTCTTATTTGAGAAGTTGTCCTTTATGAGCCTTTTTTCCAATAACAGAACAACTCGATAAGGCTTTCCTGTTTGTTAACTTAAACTCAATCACCGGGAGGTGTATCCTAATTGGGAACCAGGAGAAGAGCCTTTTGGGAGCCATATTCCCACAGTGTACTAGCCACTGTTAAGTGCTAGCAAGCCTGCACGCACTGGTCACAGCACAGTGCCGCTTGATCCGGTAAGCATATTACCTACCTTCAATCACACCTGTATGATCAAACGATATCACGCTATTGTGGCGCCCTCTCTCCATTTCTTGTATTCCTAAAATGGATGCTGTCCAGGAGGTGGGAGGGTCTGGGAGGGAGGGTCTGCCGCTGATTGGCTGGAATGTGTCTGCTGACTGTGAGGTACAGGGTCAAAGTTTACTCAATGATGGCGAATAGGGGCGGACCGAACATCACATATGTTCGCCCGCCGCGGCAAACGCGAACAAGCTATGTTCGCCGGGAACTATTCGCCGGCGAACTATTCGCGACACCACTAGTTAATTCTTTATTAGGTGTATTGCGGTGGGGGATTGCGGTTGACAGGTAGATAGACATTGCGCATGCGTTAGGTGTTAGTTGTTATTTTGCAGGCTTGCTACAGCTGCATTTTGTGGCGAGGTGAAAATGGAGTAAGATTTCTCCATTTTTGCCACGTAAGTCCTTACGCTGTATATTGGATACCAAATTGCGCGTGTTTTCTATGTCAGTCTATGGGTAAAAAAACTACGGCCGAAGGGTGAAATATACGAGCGTAACTTCTATGTATCTAGGTATCTAGGATACCAAACTAGCGCAAAATCTGGCGTCGCCGGCTTTTGCGGGCGACGCTGCATATCGGATGGGGCCCATGGTGTAAAACACAGCACTGCAACTTCCAAGGTTTAAAAATTAAATGGGAAAAAAGTTAAAGAATATGATTAAAAATATAACCTAAGTATCTGCCTGGCTAATTCATACAGCAGTGTCAATCAGTATAAACTATTTGCTGTATAGTTTGTCATCATTTCGAATAAAATTGTTACATGTGATAATAAATAGTCCTTGTAATCATTTGTAATTTTGTTTTCAGAGTATAGAACACTGCACTGGCTGCTTTATATTCAAAAAGAATTCCGATGTGGTTGTGTCACAGTACATCGACTGCTGTCCTGAAACTTCCCTGTCAACGGTAATTACTGTTCGTTAAACCTGTAACAGAAAAGGGACCTGAGTTTTTTTCCATATTTCTGACAGAATTTTCTAACTAATTTCTATTATCTAATTTGCTTCATTCTCTTGGTATACTTAATTGAAAAGCAAACCTACGTAAGCTCAGAGGCAGCCATGCATTACTGAGATCTAGCTGCTGATTGGTGACTACACACAAATGGCTATTGTCATTGGTTCACCAGATGTGTTTAGCTAGCTCCCAGTAGTGCATTGCTGCTTCTTTAGCAAAGGATACTTCAAGAATAAAGCAAATTTGATAATAGAAAAAAATAGTAATGTTATTTAAAATCACTTGCTCTATCTGAATAATGAAAGAAACATTTTGGGATACATATTCCTCGCCTGTATTACACTGACAATTCCCCTAAACAATGTATTTATTTAATTTAATACAGAAATAATCAAGATAAGTGCAGTGAGTGGTCATACCTTTTTACTGGACTAACACTTTTAACCCCTTAATGACCATTGGCATACCCAGTACGGTGCAGGTTGTTTAGCCCTTAAAGGGACAGTAAAGGTTCAGAATAATCCTATATGATAAAAGGCCAAGTGTGTTTGTCCGAAGCTGTCATGCGCAGTAGAGACTGCGCACAAGGACAAACACACCTGGCCTTCTAACTGTCTTCCTCCTGGCGTCGCGTGTGGTGTAGTTGGCGTGGCTGGTGGATGCGGTGGGAGGGGCCCGGGCGTGGGCGGGGCCGGACGTAATGCGGGTGGGGTCGACCGTTGGTTGGGTGGGGCCTTGCTTGGCGGGGCCGAGCGTGACACGGGCGGGGCTGGGTGGGGCCAGATGCCGGGCGAGTGCACAGTGAGTGATTGAGACAGAGAGCTCTAAAAAGAAGCGGATAGAGAGAGCAGAAGAGTGGGGATAAAGAGAGGGGGGGAGAGAGACAGCAAAAGAGAGGGGGGAGAGAGCACAAAAGAGAGGTGGGGAGAGAGAGCACAAATAAGAGAGGAGGAGAGAGAGCACAAAAGGAAGGGGGGGAGAGAGAGCGCAAAAGAGAGGGGGGAGAGTGCGCAAAAGAGGGGGAGAGAGCACAAAAGAGAGGGGGAGAGAGCACAAAAGAGAGGGGGGAGAACACAAAAGAGAGGGGGGAGAGAGCAAAAGAGAGGGGGGAGAGAGCGCAAAAGAGAGGGGGGAGAGAGTGCAAAAAAGAGGGGGGAGAGAGCGCAAAAGAGAGAGGGGGAGAGAGAGCACAATAGAGAGAGGGGGAGAGAGAGCACAAAAGGAAGGGGGAGAGAGCAAAAAAGAGAGGGGGAGAGAGCGCAAAAGAGAGGGGGGTGAGAGCACAAAAGAAAGAGGAGGAGAGAGAGCACAAAAGAGAGAGGGGGAGAGAGAGCACAAAAGGAAGGGGGGGAGAGAGCGCAAAAGAGAGGGGGGAAAGAGCACAAAAAAGAGGGGGGAGAGTGAGCAAAAGAGAGGGGGAGAGAGCACAAAAGAGAGAGGGGGAGAGAGAGCAAAAAAGGAAGGGGGGAGAGAGCGCAAAAGAGAGGAGGAGAGAGCGCAAAAGAGAGGGGGGAGAGAGTGCAAAAGAGGGGGAGAGAGCAAAAAATAGAGGGTTGAGAGAGCATAAAAGAGAGGGGGGAATGAGCACAAAAGAGAGGGGGGAGAGCACAAAAGAGAGAGGGGAGAGCATAAAAGAGAGGGAAGAGAGAGCACAAAAGAGAGAGGGGGAGAGCGAGCACAAAAGGAAGGGGGGAGAGAGCACAAAAGAGAGGGGGAGAGAACGCAAAAGAGAGGGGGGGAGAGAGTGCAACGAGAGGGGGGGAGGGTGCAAAAGAAAGAGGGGAGAGAGTGCAAAAGAGAGGGGGGAGAGAGTGCAAAAGAGAGGGGGGAGAGAGCCCAAAAGACAGGGGGAAGAGAGCGCAAAAGAGAGGGGGGAGAGAGCGCAAAAGAGAGGGGGGAGAGAGCGCAAAAGAGAGGGGGAGAGAGCGCAAAAGAGAGGGGGGTGAGAGCTCAAAAGAGAGGCAGGGCTGGGCGGGGCCAGATGCCGGGCAAGTGCACAGTGAGTGATTGAGACAGATAGCTCTAAAAAGAAGGGGATAGAGAGAGCAGAAGAGGGGGGATAAAGAGAGAGACAGCAAAAGAGAGGGGGAAGAGTGAGCAAAAGAGAGAGGGGAGAGTGAGCAAAAGAGAGGGGGAGAGTGAGCAAAAGAGAGGGGGGAGAGAGCACAAAAGAGAGGGGGGGAGAGAGCACAAAAGAGAGGGGGGGAGAGAGCACAAAACAGAAGGGGGGAGAGCACAAAAGTGAGAGGGGAGAGAGCACAAAAGAGAGAGGGGAGAGAGCGCAAAAGAGAGGGGGGGGAGAGCGCAAAAGGAAGGGGGGGAGAGCACCAAAGAGAGGGGGAGAGAGCACAAAAGAGAGGGGGGAGAGCACAAAAGAGAGGGGGAAGAGCACAAAAGAGAGAGTGGGAGAGCGAGCACAAAAGGAAGGGGGTGAGAGAGCACAAAACAGAGGGGGAGAGAGCACAAAAGAGAGAGCACAAAAGAGAGGGGGAGAGAGCACAAAAGAGAGGGGGGAGAGAGCGCAAAAGAGAGGGGGAGAGAGCGCAAAAGAGGGGGAGAGAGCACAAAAGAGAGGGGGGAGAGAGTGCAAAAGAGAGGGGGGAGAAAGCGCAAAAGAGAGGGGGGAGAGAGCGCAAAAGAGGGGGAGAGAGCACAAAAGAGAGGGGGAAAGAGCACAAAACAGAGGGGGAGAGAGCACAAAAGAGAGGGGGGAGAGAGCACAAAAGAGAGGGGGGGAGAGCATAAAAGAGAGGGGGGAGTGAGCACAAAAGAGAGAGGGGGAGAGCGAGCACAAAAGGAAGGGGGGAGAGAGCACAAAAGAGAGGGGGAAAGAACGCAAAAGAGAGGGGGAGAGAGTGCAAAAGAGAGGGGAGGAGGGCGCAAAAGAGAGGGGGAGAGAGCGCAAAACAGAGGGGGAGAGAGCGCAAAAGAGAGGGGGAGAGAGCGCAAAAGAGAGGGGGAGAAAGACAGCAAAAGAGAGGGAGAGAGAGCACAAAAGAGAGGGGGGAGAGAGCACAAAAGAGAGGGGGGAGAGAGCGCAAAAGAGAGGGGGGAGAGAGCGCAAAAGAGAGGGGGAGAGAGCGCAAAAGAGGGGGAGAGAGCACCAAAGAGAGGGGGGAGAGAGCACAAAAGAGAGGGGGAAGAGCACAAAAGAGAGGGGGGAGAGAGCACAAAAGAGAGGGGGAGAAAGACAGCAAAAGAGAGGGAGAGAGAGCACAAAAGAGAGGGGGGAGAGAGCACAAAAGAGAGGGGGGAGAGAGCACAAAAGAGAGGGGGGAGAGAGCGCAAAAGAGAGGGGGGAGAGAGCGCAAAAGAGAGGGGGAGAGCACCAAAGAGGGGGAGAGAGCACCAAAGAGAGGGGGGAGAGAGCACAAAAGAGAGGGGGGAGAGCACAAAAGAGAGGGGGGAGAGCACAAAAGAGAGAGGGGGAAAACCAGCACAAAAGGAAGGGGGAGAGAGCACAAAAGAGAGGGGGAGAGAGCACAAAAGAGGGGGAGAGAGCACAAAAGAGAGGGGGAGAGAGCGCAAAAGAGAGGGGAGAGAGCGCAAAAGAGAGGGGGGAGAGAGTGCAAAAGAGAGGGGGAGAGAGCGCAAAAATGAGGGGGGAGAGAGCGCAAAAGAGAGGGGGTAGAGAGCGCAAAAGACAGGGGGAATAGAGCGCAAAAGAGAGGGGGAGAGAGCGCAAAAGAGAGGGGAGAGAGAGCGCAAAAGAGAGCGGGGAGAGAGAGCGCAAAAGAGAGGGGGAGAGAGCGCAAAAGAGAGGGGGAGAGAGCGCAAAAGAGAGGGGGGCGAGAGCGCAAAAGAGAGGCAGGGCTGGGCGGGGCCAGATGCCAGGCGAGTGCACAGTGAGTGATTGAGACAGATAGCTCTAAAAAGAAGGGGATAGAGAGAGCAGAAGAGGGGGGAGAGAGACAGCAAAAGAGAGGGGGGAGAGTGAGCAAAAGAGAGAGGGGAGAGTGAGCAAAAGAGAGGGGGGAGAGTGAGCAAAAGAGAGGGGGGAGAGAGCACAAAAGAGAGGGGGGAGAGAGCGCAAAAGAGAGGGGAAGACAGACAGCAAAAGAGAGGGAGACAGACAGCAAAAGAGAGGGAGAGAGACAGCAAAAGAGAGGAAGAGAGAGAGCTAAAGAAAGGAGAGGGAGAGAGAGATGCCAGGCGAGTGCACAGTGAGTGATTGAGACAGATAGCTCTAAAAAGAAGGGGATAGAGAGAGCAGAAGAGGGGGGAGAGAGACAGCAAAAGAGAGGGGGGAGAGTGAGCAAAAGAGAGAGGGGAGAGTGAGCAAAAGAGAGGGGGGAGAGTGAGCAAAAGAGAGGGGGGAGAGTGAGCAAAAGAGAGGGGGGAGAGAGCACAAAAGAGAGGGGGGAGAGAGCGCAAAAGAGAGGGGAAGACAGACAGCAAAAGAGAGGGAGACAGACAGCAAAAGAGAGGGAGAGAGACAGCAAAAGAGAGGAAGAGAGAGAGCTAAAGAAAGGAGAGGGAGAGAGAGAGCTAAAGAAAGGAGAGGGAGAGAGAGAGCAAAAGAGAGGGAGAGAGACAGCAAACGAGGGTGAGAGACAGCAAAAGAGGGAGAGAGACCGCAAAATAGGGAGAGAGACCGCAAAAGAGAGGGGGAGAGAGAGAGCAAAAGAGAGGGGGAGAGAGAGAGCAAAAGAGAGGGGGAGAGAGAGAGAGCAAAAGAGAGGGAGAGAGACAGCAAAAGAGGGAGAGAGACAACAAAAGAGGGAGAGAGACAGCAAAAGAGAGGGAGGAGAGAGAGAGCAAAAGAGAGGGGGAAAAGAGAGGGGAGAAAGAGAGAGCAAAAGAGGGGAGAGAGAGAGCAAAAGAGAGGGGGGAGAGAGAGAGCAAAAGAGAGGGGAGAAAGAGAGAACAAAAGAGAGGGGATATAGAGAGAGAGCAAGGGGTGGGACCACTGTACTGCAAAAAATGGCCCGTGTACACGGGCTTTAGGACTAGTGTTATATAATTCTGCACACAGTGCATAATTATAGAACATTATTGTAGCGGTAACTTCAAAAATGTAAAAGTATTTTCAGAATTTTCAGTGAATGTTGGACTCCGCTCCGCAAAATGGTGGCATAAAATATACCAAATTAGGCCTTGATCAATACCTTGGGTTGTTACTAAAAAAATATATATATAGTTTTGATAGGTAAATAAAAAAATTAAAAAGAAGGCTCTTTTTCAGTTTAAATGGAGTGATATCAAAAATGGTAATAATGCTCTGGTCTTTGAAAAAGTTTTTGTCTCTTCTGATCCTTAACCCCTTAAGGACTGGGCATTTCAGACAAAAACTCCCCCAAAAGACCAGAGCATTTTTGCCATCACTACATTTAAACAGAAATAGAGCCTTTTTTATATTTACCTATCAAAACTATATATATTTTTTTAATAGACAACCCAAAGTATTGATCTAGGCCCATTTTGGTATATAAGATCCACAACAAGAAGAGAAGGAGCACCACCACAAGGTAGGATAAAAACAAGTCCTTTATTTCAACATAGATAAAAAATGTTCAATGGGTCAGATCAAATTGCCACCTTGTCAGTGGAAATGGATGGAGGAACTCACTCCTCAGAACTGCTGCTATTTTAGTATATATCATGCCACCATTTCACCGCCAAATGAAATCAAATTAAAAAAAATGTTAACTTTTTCACAATTTTAAGTTTCTCACTGAGATTATTTACAAACAGCTTGTACACTCATGGCACAAGCAGTTGTAAATGTTTCTCTGGGATCCCCTTTGTTATGAAATAGCAGACATATATGGCTTTTCTATTGCTTTTTATTAATTAGAAGGCCGCTAAATGCCGCTGCGCAGCAAACTTGTATTATGCCCAGCAGTGAAAGGGTTAATTAGGTAGCATGTAGGGTTAATTTTAGCTTCAGTGTAGAGATCAGCTTTCCATCTGACACATCTCACCCCCGACCCCTCTCAAACAGCTCTCTTCCCTCCCCCAGTGCAGGGTAGTATCTCTCCTTACATCCCAACCTCCCTGAACCCCCCCTAAACAGCTCTCTAACCCATCCCCCTCTATCTATTTGCCGCCATCTTAGGTACTGGCAACTGTCTGCCAGTACCTAGTTTGCTGCAAATTAGGCAAAAAAAAAATTTAAAATTTAAAATACCTATTTCTCCTGTTAAGTGTAGTCAGTCCACGGGTCATCCATTACTTATGGAATATATCTCTTCCTAACAGGAAACTGCAAGAGAATTACCCAGCAGAGCTGCTATATAGCTCCTCCCCTCACCTATCATACTCAATCATTCTCTTGCAGCCTAACTAAAAAGGAAGCTGTGAGAGATCTGTGGTGTTTTTTAACTTAGTTTATTTCTACAATCAAAAGTTTGTTATTTTTAAATGGCACCGGAGTGTGCTGTTTATTCTCAGGCAGCATTAGAAGAAGAATCTGCCTGGGTTTTTTTCTATGGTCTTAGCAGACGTAACTAAGATCCACTGGCTGTTTCTCATCTGAGGAGTGAGGTAACTTCAGAGAAGGGGAATAGCATGCAGGGCTCCCCTGCAACAAATGAGGTATGTGCAGTAATTTATTTTCTGAGGAATGGAATTGACTGAGAAAATACTGCTGATACCATTGTAAAGTAAGTTCAGCCTTAAATTCAGTGATAGCGACTGGTATCAGGCTGATGTGTGTGTGTGTGTACACTGAATGTATTTTCTAAGGAATGGAATTGACTCTGAAAATACTGTTAATACTGAAATAATGTATGAGCCTTAACTGCAGTAAAAACGACTGGTAGCAGGCTTATTAATAATAATACATAACTTTCAAATGTATGTTTAAAACGTTTACTGGCTTGTTAATCGTTTTTGTGAGGTACTTGGTGATAAAACTTATTAGGGCATGATTTTACCACATGGCCATTTTTGTTTTCTGCATAGAAACAGTTTCTGAGCTTCCCCACTGTTGTAATATGAGTGGGAGGGGCCTATTTTAGCGCTTTTTTGCGCAGTAAAAATTCAGTCACAATCTGTCTACTTCATCCTCCATGATCCAGATCGTCTCTAGAGAGCTCAGGGGTCTTCAAAATCCATTTTGAGGGAGGTAATCAGGCACAGCAGTCCTGTGACAGTGTATTTGACTGTGAGAAAAACGTTAATTATATAATTGTTATCCGTTTTTGGGTACTAAGGGGTTAATCATCCATTTGCTGGTGGGTGCAATCCTTTGCTAACTTAATACATTTACTGTGAAAATTTGGTTGCTATAACTATTTTGGTCATTGTTATTTCAACTGTGTCAGTTTTTCTGTGCTTCTTAAAGGCACAGTAACGTTTTTTATATTGCTTGTAAATTAATTTTGAAAAGTATTTCCAAGTTTGCTAGTCTCATTGCTAGTTTGTTTAAACATGTCTGACTCAGATGAATCTCTTTGTTCACTATGTTTAAAGGCCAATGTGGAGCCCAATAGAAATTTGTGTACTAATTGATGCTACTTTAAATAAAAGTCAATCTTTACATGTAAAGAAATTATCACCAGACGACGAGGGGGAAGTTATGCCGACTAACTCTCCTCACGTGTCAGTACCTGCGCCTCCCGCTCAGGAGGTGCGTGATTTTGTGGCGCCAAGTACATCAGGGAGGCCCTTACAAATCACTTTGCAAGACATGGCTACTGTTATGACAGAAGTATTATCTAAGTTGCCAGAATTAAGAGGCAAGCGCGATAGCTCTGGGTTAAGGATAGAGCGCGCGGATGAGATGAGAGCCATGTCAGATACTGCGTCACAGTTTGCAGAACGTGAGGACGGAGAGCTTCATTCTGTGGGTGACGGATCTGATCCAGGGAGACTGGATTCAGAGATTTCCAATTTTAAATTTAAGCTAGAGAACCTCCGCACATTGCTAGGGGAGGTATTAGCGGCTCTGAATGATTGTAACACGGTTGCAATTCCAGAGAAATTATGTAGGTTGGATAGATACTATGCGCTACCGGTGTGTACTGACGTATTTCCTATACCAAAAAGGCTTACAGAGATTATTAGCAAGGAGTGGGATAGACCGGGTGTGCCTTTTACCCCTCCTCCCATATTTAGAAAAATGTTTCCTATTGACGCCACCACACGAGACTTATGGCAGACGGTCCCTAAGGTGGAGGGAGCAGTTTCTACTTTAGCTAAGCGTACCACTATCCCGGTGGAGGATAGTTGTGCCTTTTCAGATCCAATGGATAAAAAATTAGAGGGTTACCTTAAGAAAATGTTTGTTCTACAAGGTTTTATTTTACAGCCCCTCGCATGCATTGCGCCTGTCACTGCTGCGGCAGCATTCTGGTTTGAGTCTCTGGAAGAGGCCATTCGCTCAGCTCCATTGGATGAAATAATCAACAAGCTTAAGACACTTAAGCTAGCTAACGCATTTGTTTCTGATGCCGTTGTGCATTTAACCAAACTTACGGCTAAGAACTCCGGATTCGCCATCCAAGCGCGCAGAGCGCTATGGCTTAAATCCTGGTCAGCTGACGTGACTTCTAAATCTAAATTGCTTAATATTCCTTTCAAACGGCAGACCTTATTCGGGCCCGGCTTGAAAGAAATTATTGCTGACATTACGGGAGGTAAGGGCCATGCTCTACCTCAGGACAGGGCCAAATCAAAGGCCAAACAGTCTAATTTTCATGCCTTTCGTAACTTCAAGGCAGGAGCAGCATCAACTTCCTCCGCTCCAAAACAGGAAGGAGCTGTTGCTCGTTACAGACAGGGCTGGAAAGTTAACCAGTCCTGGAACAGGGGCAAGCAGGCCAAGAAACCTGCTGCTGCCCCCAAAACAGCATGAAGAGAGGGCCCCCTATCCGGAAACGGATCTAGTGGGGGGCAGACTTTCTCTCTTCGCCCAGGCTTGGGCAAGAGATGTCCAGGATCCCTGGGCGTTGGAGATCATATCTCAGGGATATCTCCTGGACTTCAAAACTTCTCCTCCACGGGGGAGATTTCATCTTTCAAGGTTATCAGCAAACCAAATAAAGAAAGAGGCGTTTCTACGCTGTGTACAAGACCTCTTACTAATGGGGGTAATCCACCCAGTTCCGCGGACGGAACACGGGCAGGGATTCTATTCAAACCTATTTGTGGTTCCCAAGAAAGAGGGAACCTTCAGGCCAATCTTGGACTTAAAAATCCTAAACAAATTTCTAAGAGTTCCATCATTCAAAATGGAAACTATTCGAACCATCCTTCCCATGATCCAAGAGGGCCAGTACATGACCACAGTGGATCTAAAGGATGCCTACCTTCACATACCGATTCACAAGGACCATTACCGGTATCTGAGATTTGCCTTCCTAGACAGGCGTTACCAGTTTGTAGCTCTTCCCTTCGGATTAGCTACGGCTCCAAGAATCTTTACAAAAATTCTAGGATCACTTCTGGCGGTACTAAGACCGCGAGGCATAGCGGTGACTCCGTACCTAGACGACATTCTGATACAAGCGTCAAGTTTTCAAACTGCCAAGTCTCATACAGAGATAGTTCTGGCATTTCTGAGGTTGCATGGGTGGAAGGTGAACGTGGAAAAGAGTTCTCTATTACCACTTACAAGAGTTCCCTTTCTAGGGACTCTTATAGATTCTGTAGAGATGAAAATTTACCTGACAGAGGCCAGGTTATTAAAACTTCTAAATGCTTGCCGTGTCCTTCACTCCATTCCACACCCGTCAGTAGCTCAGTGCATGGAAGTAATCGGCTTAATGGTAGCGGCAATGGACATAGTACCATTTGCGCGCCTGCATCTCAGACCGCTGCAATTGTGCATGCTAAGTCAGTGGAACAGGGATTACTCAGATTTGTCCCCCCTACTAAATCTGGATCAAGAGACCAGAGATTCTCTTCTATGGTGGCTTTCTCGGCCACATCTGTCCAAGGGGATGACCTTTCACAGGCCAGATTGGACGATTGTAACAACAGACGCCAGCCTTCTAGGCTGGGGAGCAGTCTGGAATTCCCTGAAAGCTCAGGGATTATGGACTCAGGAGGAGAAACTCCTCCCAATAAATATTCTGGAGTTAAGAGCAATATTCAATGCTCTCCTAGCTTGGCCTCAGTTAGCAACTCTGAGGTTCATCAGATTTCAGTCGGACAACATCACGACTGTGGCTTACATCAACCATCAAGGGGGAACCAGAAGTTCCCTAGCGATGTTGGAAGTCTCAAAGATAATTCGCTGGGCAGAGTCTCACTCTTGCCACCTGTCAGCGATCTACATCCCAGGCGTGGAGAACTGGGAGGCGGATTTTCTAAGTCGCCAGACTTTTCATCCGGGAGAGTGGGAGCTTCATCCGGAGGTCTTTGCTCAACTGATTCGTCGTTGGGGCAAACCAGATCTGGATCTCATGGCGTCTCGTCAGAACGCCAAGCTTCCTTGTTACGGATCCAGGTCCAGGGACCCGGGAGCGGTGCTGATAGATGCTCTGACAGCCCCTTGGGTCTTCAACATGGCTTATGTGTTTCCACCATTCCCAATGCTTCCTCGTTTGATTGCCAAGATCAAACAGGAGAGAGCTTCGGTGATTCTGATAGCGCCTGCGTGGCCACGCAGGACCTGGTATGCAGACCTAGTGGACATGTCGTCCTGTCCACCGTGGTCTCTGCCTCTGAGACAGGACCTTCTAATTCAGGGTCCTTTCAAACATCCAAATCTAATTTCTCTGAGGCTGACTGCATGGAGATTGAACGCTTGATTCTATCAAAGCGTGGCTTCTCGGAGTCGGTTATTGATACCTTAATACAGGCTAGGAAGCCTGTTACCAGAAAAATTTACCATAAGATATGGCGTAAATATTTACATTGGTGCGAATCCAAGAGTTACTCATGGAGTAAGGTTAGGATTCCTAGGATATTGTCCTTTCTACAAGAGGGTTTGGAAAAGGGCTTATCTACTAGTTCGTTAAAGGGACAGATTTCTGCTCTGTCTATTCTTCTACACAAACGTCTGGCTGAAGTTCCAGACGTTCAGGCTTTCTGTCAGGCTTTAACTAGGATTAAGCCTGTGTTTAAGTCTGTTGCTCCGCCGTGGAGCTTAAACTTAGTTCTTAATGTTCTTCAAGGCGTTCCATTTGAACCCCTTCATTCCACTGATATCAAGCTGTTATCTTGGAAAGTTCTGTTTTTGATGGCTATTTCCTCGGCTCGAAGAGTCTCTGAGTTATCTGCCTTACATTGTGATTCTCCTTATCTGATTTTTCATTCAGACAAGGTAGTCCTGCGTACTAAACCTGGGTTCTTACCTAAGGTAGTTACTAACAGGAATATCAATCAAGAGATTGTTGTTCCATCTCTGTGTCCTAACCCTTCTTCAAAGAAGGAACGACTTTTGCATAATCTGGACGTAGTCCGTGCCCTGAAATTCTATTTGCAGGCAACTAAGGATTTTCGTCAAACTTCTTCCCTGTTTGTCGTTTACTCTGGACAGAGGAGAGGTCAAAAGGCTTCGGCTACCTCTCTCTCTTTTTGGCTTCGTAGCATAATACGCTTAGCCTATGAGACTGCTGGACAGCAGCCTCCTGAAAGGATTACAGCTCATTCTACTAGAGCTGTGGCTTCCACCTGGGCCTTTAAAAATGAGGCCTCTGTTGAACAGATTTGCAAGGCTGCGACTTGGTCTTCGCTTCACACTTTTTCAAAATTTTACAAATTTGACACTTTTGCTTCGTCGGAGGCTATTTTTGGGAGAAAGGTACTTCAGGCAGTGGTTCCTTCTGTTTAATGTTCCTGCCTTGTCCCTCCCTTCATCCGTGTACTTTAGCTTTGGTATTGGTATTCCATAAGTAATGGATGACCCGTGGACTGACTACACTTAACAGGAGAAAACATAATTTATGCTTACCTGATAAATTCCTTTCTCCTGTAGTGTAGTCAGTCCACGGCCCGCCCTGTTTTTACGGCAGGTCTAAATTTTAATTAAACTCCAGTCACCACTGTACCCTATGGTTCCTCCTTTCTCGTCTGCTTTGGTCGAATGACTGAGTATGATAGGTGAGGGGAGGAGCTATATAGCAGCTCTGCTGGGTAATTCTCTTGCAGTTTCCTGTTAGGAAGAGATATATTCCATAAGTAATGGATGACCCGTGGACTGACTACACTACAGGAGAAAGGAATTTATCAGGTAAGCATAAATTATGTTTTTTTTCTGTAGTATAGCTGCCCCCCCTAAATAACCTACCCTCTCTGCATCTGTAACTTTGCAACTCTATTTCTGAGAAGCCCAGGACTGCAGCGACGTACAGGGTACATCACTAGTTCTTAAGGGCATAATGACCAGCTTCCTACAGGGTGTGGCACTGACATTAAGGAGTTAAAGGGACACTAAACCCAAAACTTTTCTTTCATGATTCAGGTAGAGAAAACAATTTTAAACAACATTCCAATTTACTTCTAATATCTGATTTGCTTCATTCTTTAGATATCCTTTGTTGAAGAAATAGCAATGCACATGGGTGAGCCAATTACATGAGCATATGTGCAGCCACCAATCAGCAGCTACTAAGCCTATCAAGATATGCTTTTCAGCAATTGATATCAAGAAAAGGAAGCAAATTAGATAATAGAAGTAAATTAGAAAGCTGTTTAAAATTGCATAATCTTTCTAAATCATGAAATAAAAAATGTGGGTTTTATGTCCCTTTTAGCCTTGAAGAACATATAAAGCGAGGATATTTCCAGGCTCCCAGCATGCAATCTTAGCAACAGAAGATTCCAGCTTGCCATAATTTCATCAACGGATTCAAATTGTTTTTTTGTTTTTGTTTTTTTTATGGTGGGTGTACAGAGTTAATTTACAGTTCAGACATTATATATCTCCATTATTAGTATTTCTATGTAGGTCATTAGCACACCAATCTTTTTGTCTGCACCAGCAATTTGTGTACATGGGTTTTCAGATGTGTGGGAAGGGTAAAACTTGTCCCCTGCTGTTCCTGCTTTTTCACACCCTTTGATCACCTAGGTATACCCATTTACATAACAACTCCACCCTCACAACACCCACAACCAATTCTCTATCTGTCATAACTTTCATAACTCCTCCCACAGAACACTAACAACTCTGCCCACAGGTCTATTTAACTCAATAGCCTCCTGGTATCGGAATTTTACAGGGTGTTTGCCACACAAATGTGTATGGGTATCACTGTCATCTAATAGGTTTGTCAGATTTTTCCTCTCAGCCAGTGAGCAATCTGCCTGTGGATTAGGTATGCATTTGTGTGGAGGTTTATCCTGGGCTTGTAGTAGTTAAGTGACCCAGAAGTAAAGTCTCCATGATAAGCATGATTCTACTATCCGCTGATCTCTGTTTCTAAGTAACACTCACTAACTTATATTTCCATATTCTTCTGGTGAGCAAATTTAGTTAAATGAACATGTAATTGTAATATGAAATATTTAAATAAGTGCAATAAAAAGAGCAATATGTGTATAATTCACACCATGATAATTTAGACTCTAAGTATGAATTTGTGATTTTTCAAATTATGACAATGACATCAACAAATTGACATTTTTATTTTTTTCCTCACAGGATCAAGAAAATATGAGAAGAAAATCCTGTAATAATATGAAGAGAAAGTATCTGCCAACAAGCTTGACTGTTCTGTAAGTATCATAAAGCAAAAGCTATTGTCTTGTACTAATCTTACTCTTTACCACGGCATACAGAAAATACATGAGAATATCTTCTGCTATAGCACCATCTAGCTACCTATCTCTGTACCTATCTATCTACTATATTTCTATTGGCCTATCTCTTATGTTTCTATCTATCTCCTATGTTTCTATATTTGCATATATCGTATGCCCCTCTACCACATCTGAAGGACTGCCCACCATAGTATGCTCCACTTCCACGGCTTAAGGACTGTTCACTGTACTAGGCAACACAGCCCTCTCTGACACTGACACCCCTGAACTGATATCCCCAACATCTTCACTTAATCTGGCAAATCTGTTGGGGTGTACCAGCTCAGAACTGGCCTGTCTCTTCCGCTTACCTTTACCTTGCCCTATGACTGTGACCCAGCTACATTCTGGAGTCTCCTTATCTGATTCCTCCCCATTAACACTGCTAGAACTATTAGCAACCAGCTTAGTCCTATCCACTTCCCATTTAAGTGTCTGAATTTCATGCAGTGTTGCAATTCGTTCCTACAGAACTCCAATACGAGCTTCTAAAGAGACAATACGCTCACATTTGCCACAGACATATAGGGTTAGCAAAAGAGCTTAATCGCTGATGCCCTTTTAGGGGCATCTTTCAGAGGAGGTTGTACTGTAGTGTTAGTAAAGGTTTTTTTTTATTTAGGGGTGGGATTTTTTTAAGGGATATTTAGTTTTAAAATAGGTTTACTGGTTGTTGTTTTTTATTTTTGGTAATGGTGTTTTTTTGTGCTACAGGGTGTGTTAGGGGGTCTTGGGGGGTTAGCTGTTAGAGGATTAAGTAGTGTAAGGGTAGTTTGCGGTGGGTTATTGGTGGTTAGGGGGTAAATAGGTTAGGGGTAGTTTGGTGTGGGGGTATCGGCAGTTAGGAGGTTAAGTGGCATAGGGGTAGTTTGTTGTGGGTTAAGTAGAGTAGGGAGTTTATTGCTGTGGGGGGGTTGTGGCAGTATAGGGGTTTAGTAGTGTATGGGTTATTGCGATGGGGGGTTGTGTGGTTTATCTTACTAAGGAGTTTAAAATAAGTATTTCATAAGTGTCATTGTATTTGCAGCAATATACAAATTTACATTAAGCTGTAACTGAAGTTACTTTTCAAGGGTCATTATAGTATAAAAACTACAACAGCCAAATTTACAGTACTTATATTATCACATTTGCTTCATTCTCTCTGTATCCTTTGTTGAGGGTGCAGTAATGCACTACTGGGAGCTAGCTGAACACATCAGGTGAGCAAATTACGAGACATATATGTTCATCCACCAATCAGCAGCTATCTTCCTCTGGTGCATTGCTGCTTCTAAGTCTACGCTTTTCAGCAAAGGATACCAAGTGAATAAAGCAAATTTGATAATAAAAGTAAATTGGAAAGTTGTATCAGTTGTAAAATGACATGCTCAATCTGAATCAAGAAAGAAACATTTTGGGCTAGATTACAAGTGGATTGCTAAATTATTACAAGTGGAACGCTAAATTTGCGGCCGCACAATAATTAACCAGCCATTATAAGTGGCTGGTTATTGCTACCACAAGCTCTTGTCTCTGGTTAATTTTATAAATGTGCCCCACATGCCCCCAAAATACAGTGTAGTGTATTTTATTAAAAAGTAGCAGTATTTTGGGGCTCAAGTTAGCAATGAGTGGGGTGTTCGGAAAAAAACGGCACTGAAAAGTGCCTTTACATTGCGGTCTATCGGAACTGTGTGTTCCCAGTAAATATATATACATTTATATAGATATATATATATATATACATACACTTATATACATATATATTTATGTGCTAATATGTGTATATACTGTACACATATTAACACAAATATATAAGTATATAATTATATGCATATAAATTTACAGTAAGATCAGCACTCACCAGCATCACCAACCCCTCTGTGCACGGCCAGAAGATCAATCCAAAGCAAAAGCAGCTTGCAGAACAGGATTCCGGTGAAAAATCCCAGTGTATCCACAGCAGCATATAAAGCCAGCACCAGAGTAAAGTTTAAACACCTTTATTAGACGAAAAACATAACGTTTCGGCCCCACCAGGGAGGCCTTGGTCACATGAAAAACAAGTCACCCCAGACAAGCATATCCCACAAACCCATGAAGTGCTCCTTATATACCCTAATACCTAATGATAACTGCCTAGAAAAACCGCCAAACTTACACAAATGTAAAACAGCTGGAATCGATAAACAGCAATCAATGTTAAAACAGCCCGGCAGTAACCTCCTAATGTGACACGCATAGATTGCGTATGCGTTCCAAAATTACCATAGTAACAAGGCTGTTAGGTCATGTGATGCGTAATCAAACCACTAAGGGCTAGTTGTGCGCATGCGTGGTAACAGTAAGACAGCAAGGAACGGTTGCCCCGGTAACAAGAGAAAAACAAACATGCCCCGAACGGAGATCGCAAAATGTGTGTGATACAACCGTGACCATGGCAACCGCTGTTTGCGTGCGTAGCTAGATAGAGCTGCAATATAGCTGAACAAGCTAAAGATAATCAAACCAAACCAACTCGGTCTTATGTCAAATATATATTATAATCACAAGTTTGACTGTGGAATCATATATTCATAACCTGTATAAAATTGAAGCGCATATCTAGCAGGCATAACTGATAAGTGACCTCAGTCTCTGACATGCGTAGCATACGCATGCATGCAGAGAGAAAAAAACATAGCAATAAGTCTATTTTGTGACATGATACCTGGTCAGACTGTTATGCGCTTATGAGGCATATGCATGATAACAAAAACTAGGTAAGCAGCGATTGACCCAGTATCCAGTAACAACAAAATTGCTCTAATCAGGATGACGTAATTTATACAATATAAATGTAAACATCATTTACAATATAAATATAAACATTGATGACATCCATGTTGATGACCTTTTGGTCACCATGGATGTCGTGAACCTATATACCATCATCCCACACACCCATGGCATGGAGATGGTTAGGAGAATGCTTTCTACTAATCAATTTTTTGTTGGTCCCCCAATTTAATTTTTGATGGATCTTCTGGAGCTCTGTCTGGTGAGA
Source organism: Bombina bombina (assembly GCF_027579735.1). Taxonomy (NCBI): domain Eukaryota; kingdom Metazoa; phylum Chordata; class Amphibia; order Anura; family Bombinatoridae; genus Bombina; species Bombina bombina. Next base: position 132,179,056 of record NC_069503.1, read on the forward strand.
AATTATTTTCGGTTTGAAAACAATTTTTATTTGCAAACCCTTGGTACAGCTATGGGGTCAAACATGGCCCCGTCATACGCTAACATCTATATGGCTATGTATGAACAAAGGCATATTCTCACTCCAGAACAGAGCTCCATAAGGTTCTATCGGGGTTATATTGATGACGTCTTCTTGGTGTGGAGGGGTGGTGTGGAATCACTTATGTCATGGTTTAATGATTTAAATAGCTTAAACTCCACCGTCAGATTTAGGATTGAAGTCAGTACAGAGCAGATACATTTTCTTGATTTGGAAATTTATAAAAAAACAACAGAGTATGGTTTAAGATTAAATACTACATTGTATAATAAACCTACCGACAAAAACTCAACACTTCACTACAATAGCTACCATCCAAATTATCAAAAATCTGGAGTCAGTTCCTCTCAGCTCCTACGCGTGGTCAGAAACAACACAGAGGAGGCTCACAAGAAGAGACAACTGGAAGAGATGGCCCAAAAGTTCATTGACAGAGGCTACCCTGAACATCTTATTGAGGTACAATGTGAGAAAGCACAAGCACTTAATCAGCACTCACTCAGCAATAGAATGGTGTACAAGAGGGCACGGAACCTGCGGGACCTGCTGGTTCAGACCGATCCCATACAGAGCTATCAAAAAGACACATGGTTACCAAGAAAGAAGAATGGTTGTTACAGATTCGGGAACTGTGTTACCTGTAACGGGATGATAGTGGGCAATAAATTCCACCACCCCCATACCAATAAATTGTTCTCTGTACAACACAGGTTAACCTGTACGTCTGATCATGTGGTATATGTGATTATTTGCCCCTGTTCTCTATACTATGTGGGCAAAACCATTACCACCTTCAGAGAAAGGCTTGCCAATCATAAAGCAGCTATTAGGATGGCTATTGATAAAGGGTCTTCTGACCAACCGGTCGCGCGCCATTTCCAACAGGCCGGGCATACGATTTCCTCAATGAGGACAATTTTGATTGACCACGTTCCGAAACCCAGACGTGGCAGCGATAGAGCTAATGCCCTCTTACAGTTGGAGTCATGCTGGATACACCGCTTAGGGACCTTGACACCTAAAGGATTGAACATGACAATCGACTACAGCTGCTTTCACAAAAGACTGTGAGCTTCCTCTCATCATCATTTATAATGTACATATGATTCTCTACCTATTCCTTGAAGCACTTGGCGTGAATATTTTTATTGATCTGTTTTTTAATTTAGTAAGATGACCGAGTTTGGTGGGCGTTACTTAAATAAATGTAGGGATGTATATCCCCAGGGTGTGTGACATTATAATTTGGCCATTTGTATTCAGATGCTTTTTGACAAACCTATTTAATCCTGCCCTTCTACAAGGTTATCTTATTTTGTACAGTTGTTTGCAATATTTAGTGTTTTTTTGATATACTGCCTTATATTCCCCCCTGATTTTTTGTACTAATTCCCGTTGTCTAATATGTGCTTCTAGATTGTGAAGGGCCAGTTCATTAAAGCTCAGTAGTTACATTTGTTATGGCAACACATCCAGAACATATGATGTATTTTATGTGATTGGATCGAGTATATTTTGCTTAGGTCTACTACTGCTTTACTAATCATACTTAGAACAACGATTACAAGAAGTTCAAGAACACCAGAGAGTCAAATTTAGCGCTAAAAAAATCAAAGCTTTATTCTTATAAAAAACAGATAATTATTTCATCACAGCTCTTCCCTTAAGCTGTCTTACGCGTTTCGGCCCCCCTGGCCTTATTCATAGACATAAATTCACATTGTAAATGTCTCTCTTTTATACACATTAGCCAAAATGGCTCCTGAGATTTGCTGTGATTTCATTTGCTCAAAAGTTAATTACTGAAATTTCTAACACTTGCATAGGATTTAACTCTTTCACTTCCAGCTATATTGGTGTTAGTTATTAGTTACACTTAATATAATACATATGCACATCTCTACTATAAGTTCTATTAATTAAATATGGATAATGTAATCTTATTTACAAAACATTTGTATACACTATGTGTTTTATTATTTACTTAATCCTTATTTAATTGATATAACATATGTCTTGTTTAAAAACCAACTAACTTTATATGCTTTTACAATTTGCTTGTCCTTATTTGCAAAATATTTGTAAATGTTCAGGGATTAAGACTTAGAAAGAAGGGGAAAGAAAATATTAAGTTCATACAAGGTATAAATATACCTATTCTCACAATCACTTAAATTCCAGACTTAACATAACGTTTCGGCCCCACCAGGGAGGCCTTGGTCACATGAAAAACAAGTCACCCCAGACAAGCATATCCCACAAACCCATGAAGTGCTCCTTATATACCCTAATACCTAATGATAACTGCCTAGAAAAACCGCCAAACTTACACAAATGTAAAACAGCTGGAATCGATAAACAGCAATCAATGTTAAAACAGCCCGGCAGTAACCTCCTAATGTGACACGCATAGATTGCGTATGCGTTCCAAAATTACCATAGTAACAAGGCTGTTAGGTCATGTGATGCGTAATCAAACCACTAAGGGCTAGTTGTGCGCATGCGTGGTAACAGTAAGACAGCAAGGAACGGTTGCCCCGGTAACAAGAGAAAAACAAACATGCCCCGAACGGAGATCGCAAAATGTGTGTGATACAACCGTGACCATGGCAACCGCTGTTTGCGTGCGTAGCTAGATAGAGCTGCAATATAGCTGAACAAGCTAAAGATAATCAAACCAAACCAACTCGGTCTTATGTCAAATATATATTATAATCACAAGTTTGACTGTGGAATCATATATTCATAACCTGTATAAAATTGAAGCGCATATCTAGCAGGCATAACTGATAAGTGACCTCAGTCTCTGACATGCGTAGCATACGCATGCATGCAGAGAGAAAAAAACATAGCAATAAGTCTATTTTGTGACATGATACCTGGTCAGACTGTTATGCGCTTATGAGGCATATGCATGATAACAAAAACTAGGTAAGCAGCGATTGACCCAGTATCCAGTAACAACAAAATTGCTCTAATCAGGATGACGTAATTTATACAATATAAATGTAAACATCATTTACAATATAAATATAAACATTGATGACATCCATGTTGATGACCTTTTGGTCACCATGGATGTCGTGAACCTATATACCATCATCCCACACACCCATGGCATGGAGATGGTTAGGAGAATGCTTTCTACTAATCAATTTTTTGTTGGTCCCCCAATTTAATTTTTGATGGATCTTCTGGAGCTCTGTCTGGTGAGAAATTATTTTCGGTTTGAAAACAATTTTTATTTGCAAACCCTTGGTACAGCTATGGGGTCAAACATGGCCCCGTCATACGCTAACATCTATATGGCTATGTATGAACAAAGGCATATTCTCACTCCAGAACAGAGCTCCATAAGGTTCTATCGGGGTTATATTGATGACGTCTTCTTGGTGTGGAGGGGTGGTGTGGAATCACTTATGTCATGGTTTAATGATTTAAATAGCTTAAACTCCACCGTCAGATTTAGGATTGAAGTCAGTACAGAGCAGATACATTTTCTTGATTTGGAAATTTATAAAAAAACAACAGAGTATGGTTTAAGATTAAATACTACATTGTATAATAAACCTACCGACAAAAACTCAACACTTCACTACAATAGCTACCATCCAAATTATCAAAAATCTGGAGTCAGTTCCTCTCAGCTCCTACGCGTGGTCAGAAACAACACAGAGGAGGCTCACAAGAAGAGACAACTGGAAGAGATGGCCCAAAAGTTCATTGACAGAGGCTACCCTGAACATCTTATTGAGGTACAATGTGAGAAAGCACAAGCACTTAATCAGCACTCACTCAGCAATAGAATGGTGTACAAGAGGGCACGGAACCTGCGGGACCTGCTGGTTCAGACCGATCCCATACAGAGCTATCAAAAAGACACATGGTTACCAAGAAAGAAGAATGGTTGTTACAGATTCGGGAACTGTGTTACCTGTAACGGGATGATAGTGGGCAATAAATTCCACCACCCCCATACCAATAAATTGTTCTCTGTACAACACAGGTTAACCTGTACGTCTGATCATGTGGTATATGTGATTATTTGCCCCTGTTCTCTATACTATGTGGGCAAAACCATTACCACCTTCAGAGAAAGGCTTGCCAATCATAAAGCAGCTATTAGGATGGCTATTGATAAAGGGTCTTCTGACCAACCGGTCGCGCACCATTTCCAACAGGCCGGGCATACGATTTCCTCAATGAGGACAATTTTGATTGACCACGTTCCGAAACCCAGACGTGGCAGCGATAGAGCTAATGCCCTCTTACAGTTGGAGTCATGCTGGATACACCGCTTAGGGACCTTGACACCTAAAGGATTGAACATGACAATCGACTACAGCTGCTTTCACAAAAGACTGTGAGCTTCCTCTCATCATCATTTATAATGTACATATGATTCTCTACCTATTCCTTGAAGCACTTGGCGTGAATATTTTTATTGATCTGTTTTTTAATTTAGTAAGATGACCGAGTTTGGTGGGCGTTACTTAAATAAATGTAGGGATGTATATCCCCAGGGTGTGTGACATTATAATTTGGCCATTTGTATTCAGATGCTTTTTGACAAACCTATTTAATCCTGCCCTTCTACAAGGTTATCTTATTTTGTACAGTTGTTTGCAATATTTAGTGGTTTTTTGATATACTGCCTTATATTCCCCCCTGATTTTTTGTACTAATTCCCGTTGTCTAATATGTGCTTCTAGATTGTGAAGGGCCAGTTCATTAAAGCTCAGTAGTTACATTTGTTATGGCAACACATCCAGAACATATGATGTATTTTATGTGATTGGATCGAGTATATTTTGCTTAGGTCTACTACTGCTTTACTAATCATACTTAGAACAACGATTACAAGAAGTTCAAGAACACCAGAGAGTCAAATTTAGCGCTAAAAAAATCAAAGCTTTATTCTTATAAAAAACAGATAATTATTTCATCACAGCTCTTCCCTTAAGCTGTCTTACGCGTTTCGGCCCCCCTGGCCTTATTCATAGACATAAATTCACATTGTAAATGTCTCTCTTTTATACACATTAGCCAAAATGGCTCCTGAGATTTGCTGTGATTTCATTTGCTCAAAAGTTAATTACTGAAATTTCTAACACTTGCATAGGATTTAACTCTTTCACTTCCAGCTATATTGGTGTTAGTTATTAGTTACACTTAATATAATACATATGCACATCTCTACTATAAGTTCTATTAATTAAATATGGATAATGTAATCTTATTTACAAAACATTTGTATACACTATGTGTTTTATTATTTACTTAATCCTTATTTAATTGATATAACATATGTCTTGTTTAAAAACCAACTAACTTTATATGCTTTTACAATTTGCTTGTCCTTATTTGCAAAATATTTGTAAATGTTCAGGGATTAAGACTTAGAAAGAAGGGGAAAGAAAATATTAAGTTCATACAAGGTATAAATATACCTATTCTCACAATCACTTAAATTCCAGACTTAACATCTTATGTGTTCTAGTTACTAGAATACAAAGTTTCTGAAACAATAAACAATAGTGTATCAAATAAGTGACTCATCATAGTAATCTGATAGTGGCTATATAAAAAGGTATTGTTATCGTTAGGGGACAGCATTTAGCCAATAAAGACTAATAATAAAAACGGACCGTTCTCCTACACCTAAACTATAATGCTTCTACATAATTATAAAAACAAATTAGTGGTGTGTTAGTATTTAAGTCTTTTTCCAAAAATTAATGACATCCCCCTCAATATTTAAGCCCTTTGGTTTTCTTGTTTGTAACTGGAAGATCCAGAAGGCTTCTCTATATAGGAGGTGACTAGTTCTATCTCCTCCTCTTGATCTGGGTTTTACTAGCTCTATTATTTGCCAACTAAAGGAAGTTACATCTTGATTATGGCAATAGATGAAGTGCCTAGACAGATCTGAGCATTCAATATTATTCTTGATATCATTTAGATGCTCCCTTACTCTGGTCCTTGCCTCCCTAGTAGTACATCCTGTATATTGTAGCCTACAGCTAGTGCATTCAATAAGATAAACAGCATATGTGCTGCGGCATGTACTACAACTTTCGTGAGTGTACACCTTATTGGTAATACGTGATTGGAAAGTCTGACCAATACATACATGTGAACAGGCAATGCAGTTTGTGTAATTACATTTATAGTGGCCTTTTATTGTAAGCCAACTATTCGTGTATGTTCCTGTTTTTTTCAACTGACTAGGTGATATTAGATTTCCAATAGTACATCCTCTCCTAGATACATAGTTACAACCTCCCTCTACATAGTCCTTCAGGCTATCTTCAGCCGACACTATCGGCAGGTGTTTCTTGATAATGCCACAAATATCGTAAAATTGAGGACTATAGGTAGTAGAGAAGGTGGGTCTTGAAAGATCAAATCGTTTATGTCGTTTGATGGTTTCATTATTTATGAGTGTGGCCCTATCCATTCGTGACACTTCTAGGAGTGCTCTATTTACTGTCTTGGGTCGATATCCTCTCTGCAATAGAGATTCTTTAAACTTGCTGCTCTCTAGAAGAAAATCACTATCTTCGGAGCAGTTTCTCTTAATACGCATAAATTGCCCTTTTGCCACCCCAAAGCCTGTATGCTTAGGGTGGTTACTTCTTGCATGTAATATCGTATTCGACATGACAGGTTTTCTATACAACGAGGTCTTAATGCTATTAGTTTCAGTGACCCCTCTAAGGTAATATCTAGATAGAGAATCTTTACCTTTTCAAACTGATATGTGAACTGCAAACCTACTTCATTTGCATTCAGATAATCAACATATAGCTTGGCCTCCTCCTCAGTACCCTGCCATATGAACAGGAGGTCATCAATGAAACGTTTGTATAGTTTTATCTTGTTGTGAAATGGGTTCTCACCTCCAAAGACGTGGGACCGTTCCCACCATCCCATATAGATGTTAGCGTAGGATGGTGCAAACTTCGCACCCATCGCGGTCCCACGTCTCTGGAGGTAAAAATCACCCTCAAAATGAAAAAAGTTATGCGTTAAAAGGAAGTCTAATGCTCTGCAAATAAACATCCTTAGATCATAATCATAGTTGCTGAAGTCTTTTAGGATTTCTGCTACTGCATCTACCCCTATGTTGTGTGGAATTGCCGAATATAGGCCAACCACATCTATTGTTAACCAGGAGGACGTGGTACCCCAGGACATCTTATCCAGATTAGACACCAGATGTTTGGTATCACGCAGATATGAGGGAAATTGTAGGACCAAGGGTTGTAAAAGTGTTTCAACCCAATTGGAGAGGTGTTCAAAGAGGGAACCGATACCTGACACAATAGGTCTACCTTTCACCTCCTCCAAGGATTTATGCACCTTGGGGAGGTGATGAAAGATCGGTATGACAGGATTTGCAACCAACAAATAATTAAATGTGTCTTGTTCAAAGATTCCCTCCTGAACACCATCATCCAATAGATCCAATAGATCCCTTTTGAAAGCATCTGTAGGGTTCCTCACAAGTCTAGTGTAAACATCTTTATCATTTAACTGTCTCATGGCTTCTTGTATATATGAAGCTTTATCCAAGGCAACAATACTACCGCCCTTATCGGCTCGCCTTATGACTATATCATCATAGGATTGCAAGTCCTTCAATGCTTGGCGAAGCTCAGGTCGTAGATTTGAATATGTTACTTTGTTATTAGACAACTTCACTAGATCTTGTTCCACCCTATGGTGAAAGGCCTCCAAAAAGGGACCTCTCATAGCTACAGGATAAAGCACAGATCTAGGTTTAAAATTACCATGTGAGACCTTTACATGTGCAGGATCTCTCAAATGATGAGACCCAAGATCCTGCAAAACATAATAGTCACTAGCCTCCTCGAAATCAAAGATATCTGAAATACTAGGGTATCTGTCTATAGGACTAACGTTCGTATCATTGTCAGACTGACTGTCCATGTCACTATTACTATTGTTGTGCCAGAAATATTTCTTAAGGGTGAGATCCCTCACTAGCCTATTGACATCTGTGATAGTCTCAAACAGATTAAAAGATCTGGTGGGGACAAAACTAAGGCCCATACTCAAAACTTCCAATTCATAAGAAGTTAAGTCTCTACCAGATAGATTAATCACTTTTAAATCTGGTACTTGTTGTAATGCACTCTGCCTCTTTGGGCCCTTGAGTTTCGACCTCTTCCTCTTCCTCGAGGCCCCCCTCCCTCTCTTTGGTGTTGTCCCTGGTAAAAAACCTGAGATTCTTGGGGTTGTGTTAATGTGTGTACCATTGTACTACTCGCACCAAGATCTCCATCATTATCACTCAAAAATACTGCTTCTCGAGAGGTAGGCAAGCTAACAGAGACACTACTTCTATTATCTCTAGTTTGTTGCCTGGTCACAATACTGTTTGTACTTAAATTAGCTCTCCCTCTGTGTGTTACATTGCTATTTCTGATGATACTCTTAGGAGGGGGTATATAATCCTCCTCGCCACTAGAATCACTTATTGCTGAAAGGGCTCCTGCTTCATCATCAGTACCCTCTGTGTCAGAAAATGTGACCCTCTTTTTAGTTTCATTCAAGGATATAGTGGCAATGCTGTCATTGGCTTTAACATTTGTTTGGATCTTAGGTTTAAACCTCCTTTGTTTATGACTCTTGTTACTACGAATATGCCATGTGTAAACCTTATTATTAACATAATCATCATTGTCTCTTTTAAACTTTCTCAACTTGAAATTGTCTAAGTCAGTTCTAAATTTCAAAACAGTATCACTTAGAAGCTTATCCAGTTCATTGTACTTAGAATTATCAACAAAGCTATTAAGTTGTGTTTGTATATTTTCTAGCTCTTTTCTAATTTTAACAAGCTGAGTGGTTTTAAATTTGACAATAAGCATCATTAATTTTTTAGAGCAGTCACTCAAAATTTCATTCCATGTAGCGATAAAGTCAGGGTCCTCAACTGAGAAAGTGGGGTATTTATGAAGTCGTAGCCCTCTTGGGATCATATCAAGTTGTAAATATTTCTCCAGGGCCCTCTTGTCCCACCATGTTTTATATTCTTTTAATAATGTCCTTTCTAGTAGTAAAAAGGTTTCGCTTATCCCCAGGACTTCATCCTGTTTAACAAAAGTATCCTCAAGTGTTAACTGCTCCAAATCAAGTGCAGTGAGCGGTGTCAAAGAAAATAAGCTCTGTAAATCCATTTTGTTAGTTTGTTTAGAAAAACTGTCAAAGTCTGTAAGGGGCAAGTCTGCAGGAAAAAAGAATATGCAGCGTATGCTTGATCAGACAAAGTTCAATCCTGCTCAGACTCTAACCCCTACATATAGCCCACAGTGGAGTTATCAGGTAAATATGTATTGTTTCACATACAGATCCTTCTCTAGTAATTTGCAAGCTAGTAACCAAAAATAGCCCAGAGCGACAGTGCAACTTGTTATGCTAAGAGACAGTCACTATGCAGACACAGCCCTCTCTGGAGCTAACCATCGAAACAGGTAAATACTTCGGTACTCACTACTTTCCCGTATATCCTGAAGAGGCATCCAGGTCGTGGGGCTGTGTAGTTCAACAGGCCGCTTGATCGCTCCGCTGCTCTGTCCGGTTCCTGTGTCTCCTAGCGTCTTCATGCACCTGTGTGAAGCTCTGTGGTTTCCGGCTGTATGACGTCACTTCCTCCGTTGGGCTCCGTGTTTAGGATTCCAATACCTCCGGTAACGGCTTACGGTCTTGAAAGCAAAAGGTGAGAAATTCCCTTCAACACTGTGGCTATTAAGACTGCGCTTTGACTCTAGCTGGTAGTAGAATAAGTAATACAAGAAGTTCAAGAACACCAGCGAGTCAAATTTAGCGCTAAAAAATCAAAGCTTTATTCTTATAAAAAACAGATAATTATTTCATCACAGCTCTTCCCTTAAGCTGTCTTACGCGTTTCGCCCCCCCTGGCCTTATTCATAGACATAAATTCACATTGTAAATGTCTCTCTTTTATACACATTAGCCAAAATGGCTCCTGAGATTTGCTGTGATTTCATTTGCTCAAAAGTTAATTACTGAAATTTCTAACACTTGCATAGGATTTAACTCTTTCACTTCCAGCTATATTGGTGTTAGTTATTAGTTACACTTAATATAATACATATGCACATCTCTACTATAAGTTCTATTAATTAAATATGGATAATGTAATCTTATTTACAAAACATTTGTATACACTATGTGTTTTATTATTTACTTAATCCTTATTTAATTGATATAACATATGTCTTGTTTAAAAACCAACTAACTTTATATGCTTTTACAATTTGCTTGTCCTTATTTGCAAAATATTTGTAAATGTTCAGGGATTAAGACTTAGAAAGAAGGGGAAAGAAAATATTAAGTTCATACAAGGTATAAATATACCTATTCTCACAATCACTTAAATTCCAGACTTAACATCTTATGTGTTCTAGTTACTAGAATACAAAGTTTCTGAAACAATAAACAATAGTGTATCAAATAAGTGACTCATCATAGTAATCTGATAGTGGCTATATAAAAAGGTATTGTTATCGTTAGGGGACAGCATTTAGCCAATAAAGACTAATAATAAAAACGGACCGTTCTCCTACACCTAAACTATAATGCTTCTACATAATTATAAAAACAAATTAGTGGTGTGTTAGTATTTAAGTCTTTTTCCAAAAATTAATGACATCCCCCTCAATATTTAAGCCCTTTGGTTTTCTTGTTTGTAACTGGAAGATCCAGAAGGCTTCTCTATATAGGAGGTGACTAGTTCTATCTCCTCCTCTTGATCTGGGTTTTACTAGCTCTATTATTTGCCAACTAAAGGAAGTTACATCTTGATTATGGCAATAGATGAAGTGCCTAGACAGATCTGAGCATTCAATATTATTCTTGATATCATTTAGATGCTCCCTTACTCTGGTCCTTGCCTCCCTAGTAGTACATCCTGTATATTGTAGCCTACAGCCTACAGCTAGTGCATTCAATAAGATAAACAGCATATGTGCTGCGGCATGTACTACAACTTTCGTGAGTGTACACCTTATTGGTAATACGTGATTGGAAAGTCTGACCAATACATATATGTGAACAGGCAATGCAGTTTGTGTAATTACATTTATAGTGGCCTTTTATTGTAAGCCAACTATTCGTGTATGTTCCTGTTTTTTTTCAACTGACTAGGTGATATTAGATTTCCAATAGTACATCCTCTCCTAGATACATAGTTACAACCTCCTTCTACATAGTCCTTCAGGCTATCTTCAGCCGACACTATCGGCAGGTGTTTCTTGATAATGCCACAAATATCGTAAAATTGAGGACTATAGGTAGTAGAGAAGGTGGGTCTTGAAAGATCAAATCGTTTATGTCGTTTGATGGTTTCATTATTTATGAGTGTGGCCCTATCCATTCGTGACACTTCTAGGAGTGCTCTATTTACTGTCTTGGGTCGATATCCTCTCTGCAATAGAGATTCTTTAAACTTGCTGCTCTCTAGAAGAAAATCACTATCTTCGGAGCAGTTTCTCTTAATACGCATAAATTGCCCTTTTGCCACCCCAAAGCCTGTATGCTTAGGGTGGTTACTTCTTGCATGTAATATCGTATTCGACATGATAGGTTTTCTATACAACGAGGTCTTAATGCTATTAGTTTCAGTGACCCCCTCTAAGGTAATATCTAGATAGGGAATCTTTACCTTTTCAAACTGATATGTGAACTGCAAACCTACTTCATTTGCATTCAGATAATCAACATATAGCTTGGCCTCCTCCTCAGTACCCTGCCATATGAACAGGAGGTCATCAATGAAACGTTTGTATAGTTTTATCTTGTCGTGAAATGGGTTCTCACCTCCAAAGACGTGGGACCGTTCCCACCATCCCATATAGATGTTAGCGTAGGATGGTGCAAACTTCGCACCCATAGCGGTAAAAATCACCCTCAAAACGATTGCCAGGTTTACATTTATATTGTATAAATTATGTCATCCTGATTAGAGCAATTTTTTTGTTACTGGATACTGGGTCAATCGCTGCTTACCTAGTTTTTTTTTTATCATGCATATGCCTCATAAGCGCATAACAGTCTGACCAGGTATCATGTCACAAAATAGACTTATTGCTATGTTTTTTTCTCTCTGCATGCATGCGTATTCTACGCATGTCAGAGACTGAGGTCACTTATCAGTTATGCCTGCTAGATATGCGCTTCAATTTTATACAGGTTATGAATATATGATTCCACAGTCAAACTTGTGATTATAATATATATTTGACATAAGACCGAGTTGGTTTGGTTTGATTATCTTTAGCTTGTTCAGCTATATTGCAGCTCTATCTAGCTACGCACGCAAACAGCGGTTGCCATGGTCACGGTTGTATCGCACACATTTTGCAATCTCCGTTCGGGGCATGTTTGTTTTCCTCTTGTTACCGGGGCAACCGTTCCTTGCTGTCTTACTGTTACCACGCATGCGCACAACTAGCACTTAGTGTTTTGATTACGCATCACATGACCTAACAGCCTTGTTACTATGGTAATTTTGGAACGCATACGCAATCTATGCGTGTCACATTAGGAGGTTACTGCCGGGCTGTTTTAACATTGATTGCTGTTTATCGATTCCAGCTGTTTTACATTTGTGTAAGTTTGGCGGTTTTTCTAGGCAGTTATCATTAGGTATTAGGGTATATAAGGAGCACTTCATGGGTTTGTGGGATATGCTTGTCTGGGGTGACTTGTTTTTCATGTGACCAAGGCCTCCCTGGTGGGGCCAAAACGTTATGTTTTTCGTCTAATAAAGGTGTTTAAACTTTACTCTGGTGCTGGCTTTATATGCTGCTGTGGATACACTGGGATTTTTCCCCGGAATCCTGTTCTGCAAGCTGCTTTTGCTTTTAATTATATGCATATATATTTAAATTTGCTGCGCTTCTTACCCCTTTCGCTGCGCTTAGGTTCTGATGCTGTCTCTGACGGCATCAGAACAAGACTCCCATTGGAGCCTATGGCAGAGCACTCTTGTAAGCGCAATGCTTCCTGGCAATATGAACTTGAACTCGGGTTTCGCATTGTGATCAACTTGTAATACCAGCGCACATTAGCGTGTGCTGGTATTACTCAGAGGATCGTTAATTATCACTTGCGCATAAGTGATATTTAGCACTCCACTTTTTGTTTCATGTCCTTTTAACTCATAGAAAACTGCTTGTCCTGAGCAGAATTGGGCAGTGACCTGATCAGCAGCGGCAGTCACATGACCCTTTTCTGATCACTGAATCAGACTTTCAGGGTTAGTAAAACTTATACGCTCTAACAAATTAGAGCATGTAATTGTGGCACTATAATGTCCCTTTGCTATTTATAGTTATATTGTTTATAACCAAGAAGATATCTAACTCTAACGTTTTTATGACAAAGCGTGAAGCTCTTATGGAGCTGCTGATATTTAGTACAATTATAATTAATGCAATATAAGAGATTTAAAGGGACATAAATATTTATAACAAAAATATTTAGTACATTAGAGCATTTTGAATTGCACTATTGCATAACCATCCTAAAGTTATTAAACACATATGGGTCAAACATATCAATTTATTTTTATCTACAAAGTCCCCAATTAATAGTTGTTTCTGTTGAAAATAATTGGATAAGGTTTTTCTAAAAGATCTTGATTAACCCCACAGTTAAAGTCAGATTCGGACCTGCAACGCGCTACTGTTCCTGAGCTGAAAAGAGTTCCTGAGCCAATAAAGGGCAGCATATGTGTGTATCTGCCAATCAGCAGTGGTGAGAAAAGGGGGTTAAATAAAAAAGCGCTAGAGTTAATAGCCGGTAAGCCTCTATTCCCTACTATCTTCTTCCTAGATAGTGAATAATCTGAGGGAGATGGGGAGGTGGAAATGAGGCGCTAGATATAGCACTAGGGGTTAAAAGTACTATGGATAAAGTGATATCTTACTATTGTATTAGTGTGTATTAAAGGGAAAAGGCTTTAAGATGTTGAAATCACATCAGATTAGATAATTAGCGACAGGTGTAAAACATATGAAGGTCTTGTAAATGTGGAAATCACTAAAGAACTAGTGACAAGGTTTAAAACAAAAATAAACAGCAATTTATTACAAATGTGACCCTGTTAATAGAGAAGCACAAATCTAAGTACTATAAAATGGACATGTAAAATATACAATAAAAATGATAAAATACCTAAGTGTTGCAACACTGATTCATAAATTCAAATTACTTTGATTAGCACACATAAAACACCAGAAAAACAGTGGGTTTTCTGAGTGAAGACTTTTCTAAAGTATACCAAGGGTTAAACCACAAAAGCTATTATAGAAATTATAAGAGCGGTTATACAATGTATCAGATAAAAGTCAATCCTTGCAATGATGCCGTTAGGGATATATATCATGCAGTTACTTTCAAGTTATAATCCCATATGCAGCAATATTAGCTGTGTAGTGGAGTACTAGTGGCAAATATCTAATGACAACGGTATTCACGTTTGTAAATGAACAGGAATGCTTTTAATTTTAAGTCAGTTCACTGAATATTCCATTTAAGTAAGGGTTATTAGTGTAGATGTTCTTACCCTTATTTGAAGATAAATCCAGCTAACTTTATTTGCAGTGTTCTGCCTTATTCCCCAGCGCTTGCCGCATCTACTTACTCCGTATTTTCGGCAGCCTCTCAGGTTGGGGGAGTTCCGGGAGGTCAATTACCCTATGACCTGAGTCCCCGTCTGGATCCTCTGTGCCCGTAAACGTAAGGGCAGACACCTCAAGCTGTAGTCTTTTTTTATACTTGCGCAAGTTATTCCTTAGAAGGTTCTTACTTGAAGTCTTTCCTGCAGTTTAGTACTGAATGTACACAGGTAATTCTCCAGTCTCCTTCTGGTGTAATAGAAAGTCACACTTTAACGGCATCATTGCAAGGATTGACTTTTATCTGATACATTGTATCACCGCTCTTATAATTTCTATAATAGCTTTTGTGGTTTAACCCTTGGTATACTTTAGAAAAGTCTTCACTCAGAAAACCCACTGTTTTTCTGGTGTTTTATGTGTGCTTATCAAAGTAATTTGAATTTATGAATCAGTGTTGCAAAACTTAGGTATTTTATAATTTTTATTGTATATTTTACATGTCCATTTTATAGTACTTAGATTTGTGCTTCTCTATTAACAGGGTCACATTTGTAATAAATTGCTGTTTATTTTTGTTTTAAACCTTGTCACTAGTTCTTTAGTGATTTCCACATTTACAAGACCTTCATATGTTTTACACCTGTCGCTAATTATCTAATCTGATGTGATTTCAACATCTTAAAGCCTTTTCCCTTTAATACACACTAATACAATAGTAAGATATCACTTTATCCATAGTACTTTTAACCCCTAGTGCTATCTCTAGCGCAACATTTCCACCTCCCCATCTCAATCAGCAGTGGTGGGCAGCTCGGGACCTAAAGGGTGGTTCCAGAGACATGCAGTAAGAGGAGGCAGGTGAGGCAGTGTCTCACCTGTCATCATAGGGGAAGAAATCAATAACTTAACTGAGAATAAAAAAGAATATTATTTTTTAAATACAAATCCATGGAGAGTGGCATTAAGCAGGTCTGCCTCTCTCCATTGCATAGCATGCAACTTAGGAGTATGCAACTTAGGAGCTGTGAGCGCCACCCTCTGACAAGTTTCAGCTCAGTGCTGCCAATAAAACTCCAACTGAGAAAGCTTCATAGCTGCCTCTTGAGGGGGGCAAAGTAGTAACACTATCCGGTTACAACAGTGATAGACAACAGGTGTTATAAAAATAGATACAGGCAAACAGTACACATAGATATAGACAAGTAATACACATAGATATAGGCTAGCACTACACATAGATATAGGCATGCACTACACATAGATATAGGCAAGTACTACACATAGATATAGGCAAGCACTACACATAGATATAGGGAAGAACTACACATAGATATAGGCAAGCACTACACATAGATATAGGCACACACTACACATAGATATAGGCATGCACTACATATAGATATAGGCAAGCACTACACAAATATATAGACAAGTAATACACATAGATATAGGCTAGCAGTACACATAGATATAGGCATGCACTACAGGTAGATATAGTTTAGCAGTACACATAGATTTAGGCAAGCACTACACATAGATATAGACAAGCACTACACATAGATATAGGCAACTATTACAGGTAGATATAGGCTAGTAATACACATAGATATAGACAAGGACTACACATAGATACAAACAAATACTACATATAGATATAGACAAGCACTATACATAGATATAGGCAAGCACTACACATAGATATAGGCAAGTAATACACATAGATATAGGCAATTACTACACATAGATATAGGTAAGCACTACACATAGATATAGGCAAGCACTACACATATATATAGGCAAGCACTACACATAGATATAGGCAAGTAATACACATAGATATAGACAAGTACTACACATAGATATAGACAAGAACTACACATAGATATAGGCAAGAACTTCACATAGATATAGGCAAGCACTACACATAGATATAGACAAGCACTACACATAGATATAGACAAACACTACACATAGATATAGGCAAGCACTACACATAGATATAGACAAGCACTACACATAGATATAGGCAAGCAATACACATAGATATAGGCAATTACTACACATAGATATAGGTAAGCACTACACATAGATATAGGCAAGCACTACACATAGATATAGGCAAGCACTACACATAGATATAGAAAAACACTACACATAGATATAGGCAAGCACTAGATATAGATATAGGCACGCACTGCACAAAGATATAGGCAAACACTACACATATATATATAGACAAGCACTACACATAGATATAGACAAGCACTAAATGTTGATATCCACTACACATAGATATAGGCAAGCACTACACATAGATATAGGCAAGAACTACACATAGATATAGGTAAGCACTACACATAGATATAGACAAGCACTACACATAGGTATAGGCAAACACTACACCTAGATATAGACAAGCACTAGACATAGATATAGACAAGCACTACATGTAAATATCCACTACACATAGATATAGGCAGGCACTATATATAGATATAGTTACATACTACACATAGATATAGGTAGTCACTATACATAGATATAGGCACGCACTACACATAGATATAGGCAAGCACTATACATAGATTTAGACAAGTTCTACACATAGATATAGGCAAGCACTACACATAGAAATAGGCTATCATTTCACATATATATAGGTAAGCACTACACATAGATATAGGCAGGCACTATACATAGATTTAGGCAAGCACTACACATAAATTTAGGCTAGCACTACACATAGATATAGACAAGCATTGCACATAGATATAGGCAAGCACTACACATAGATATAGGCTAGCACTACACATAGATATAGACAATCACTACACATATATGGACAAGCATTGCACATAGATATAGGCAAGCACTACATATAGATATAGGTAAGCACTACACATAGATATGGGGAATCACTACACATAGATATAGGGAAGCACTACACAAAGATACATATAAGCACTACACATAGATACGGGTAAGCATTACACATACATATAGGCAACCACTTCACTTAGATATAGGCAAGTGCTACACATAGATACAGGCAAGCATCACACATAGATATAGGCAAGCACTAGATATAGATATAGGCAAGCACTGCACATAGATATAGACAAGCACTGAACATAGATATAGGCAAGCACAGCACATAGATATAGGCAAGCACTGCACAAAGATATAAGCAAGCACTGCACATAGTAATAGGCTAGCACTTCACATAGATATAGGCAATCACTACACATAGATAAAGGCAATCACTACACATTGATATAGACAATAGACAGAGTCAGTCGTATCCGGCTCAAGTTAGGGGGCGCTATGTTGATCTACAGCAATAGTAGTGTCAGTCATGTCTGACTCAAAATAGAAGGCACTATGTTGATCTACAGCAATAATAAATTAAAATAAGAATAAATGCAAGAATAATACATTCAGATAAACACATATGTGTAAAAAGGAATGGTGAGCAGAACGACCTTCATTACCCTGAGCCAGCTTCAGATATCGGCACCCCACGTGGCCGCTAACTACAAGCCATCAGCCCACATAGAGTGCGACACGGGTGAGGAACATTGTGCGAGTGCTCAGATCGCAAAATGCAGGCACGGCCAGAGGACTGCTCGTGGACCTACGGGCAACAATACAAAGTATACTCCAGACCTGCGGAATGGCAGGACATCACAGATTTGAACACATCAGGTGAGCGGTGGGCCCAGAGTACGCACCATATACTACACACTACAGGGTGTTATTGAACTGTGGGGGCTGGGAGGATCAATAAATACCCCGGCATATTCACATACCCAGCTACACTACCGGGTGTCAAGGCATAACAGAGTCGACAGTAAGGGTTGCACACAGGGGTGAGAAGTCATTGCAAGGTAAAGACAGTTTTTTCATCCTCCCTCTTTTCAACCATACGCACCATTGCACAAAGAATAGGTCCTTCTTAATATTTATGAACTACTTTTCATATAATAAAGAAAGGTGTCCTCTACATAGTTATGCCTCATAAGAAAAACCAGAAAATGGAGAGGGGCACTTCCACTAAAACAGTGGGACATTACTTGAAACCAGTTGATCAAACTCAGTCCTCACAACCTGACATTACAGAAGACAGACAGATAACAACAGCAGCCCAAGTGCATGCATCTGACCAGCTACCCACAGACTATGTTACCAAGGCTGATCTGAGTTTATTATCATCCAAAGAAGATATTAAAGTAGCTATGCATGAGGTTAGAGCCTTGTATAAAGATCTCCATAAAGATGTAACTTGACTCAAAAGTAGAATCACCTCGGTTGAGGAGCAGTACTCTTCATGTACTTCTGGATTAAAACAGCTCACTACTAAAGTCACATCACAAGAGAGCTCTATTGAGGCACTAAATGAAAAGGTTGAGGACTTAGAAAATCGCAACCGCCGTAACAACTTGCTGATTAGAGGGGCACCGGAATCAGTTGCCCCCTCTGCGATTGCAGGATATTTACAAGACCTATTCCGGACAATCAAAGGGACACCTGGTGCTCCTGACATTCCTATTGAAGGAGCCCATAGGGCACTCAGGGCCAAACCCCCACCTAAAGCCCCTCCTAGGGACATTATTGTAAAACTACTCCACTTTCCTGACAAAGAGGACATTCTGAGAAACTCTAGGGCAAAGCAGCCGATTCACCATGCAGGGATATATATACAAATATTCAGTGACATCAGCCCCATTGCTCTACAAAAATGCAGATCACTGTCATTCCTCACGTATGTTTTGCAGAGCCATAAAATACCTTATAGATGGGGGTTCCCCGTATGCATAATCGCAACTAAAGATAATAAGACTGTGATCTATAAGACAGAAGAGGATCTTGCCCGGTTCTGTGCCCAACTCTCCATAGATGTACCTGCACATACACAGCAGGCCGAAAGGAATAGCACCCAGCACACAGGATACGGCACAGGAAGAAACCGGCCTCAATATACAGTACACAAGTAATCCCAGAGACACAGTAGACTGAAAACAGTCAGAAGTTCCAAAACCTCTAAGCATAACTAAAGACTGCCTTTGTGAAATTTCCAACCATACATTAGAAGTGCAAGTATCTTTGAAATGTGTTCATTGATTTGTTTATTTTAGTTTACTAGATGCAACTTTAGGACATAAAGCATAGGAATAAGGTTATACTCTTACGCTATTTGTCTTTCAATTATGGACACTACAAAAGAGGGCCTAGTTAATTTGTAGGGTTTTCAATATTTGAATTGTATTATAGTACTGGTTATCAATAGGACCTGCCTAGATAATGTTTAATAGTTACTAGAAGTTTTTGAAAATGTGTGGGGTCCCCAGCACAGGCTGGAAGGCGCAGGCCTCTTTGCAATGAGTCGTTCCTCACTCATGTAACCAGTCAAGTTGAGCAAATTTTAAGGGGCTTTGCATGTGACAACATAGCCTGGTCGTCTCTACTATCTAAAAGACACAACAAGTGAGATAATAGTTATTTTAGAAAGTTATAAACAGTTTAGATGCATTGTTTCACATGTTACATTTAGTTCTGCATAGACAGATTAACTGTACTACCTCTTTATTATATAATGTATATTGCCCAATGTATTGCATTAGGGCGCTGTTTCCTTTTCCTCAATCATATGACTTTCATTAAATATAGGAAACAAATATCTTCAATCACACTCAACAATTTCTTCATATTTATCAGGTTTTGTTGACATCACAACATATACACCCGTAGATAAGATAACATTCACAACATATATTATCCTACTGTTAGACCTCATAGTCCAACTAAATCAAACTACATGTAATAATTATACTTAAGATGAGTGCAAGTAGTTACTCTCAAAAGAAACAATCAGTAACACTAAGGGTGTGTTACTACTAGGGGGCGCACAGGACCCTATATGATTACTATGCAAATAGTCTAAGCGAGAAGAGAACAAGAAATCACATGAAATAACTAGAATGAAATATACTATATAAAATAATGTAAACAAATAAGATACAATTCTTATAAATATGGGACTATGAGAAACATAGGATACAACACAAATAATAACAAATACAGTAATAAGAAATTCCTGAAAGGTTCTTATCTGGAAATGCTGTCTTCTTCTGCAATGTTATATAGATGGTAAATGTCCCAATTGGGGTGGGAATAGTCCCAAATGATGAATGTGATCAAATACCAGGATGATCAATGATCAGGAACACAGATGATGACTGGAGTCAGCTGCTTTGTCAGGGAAATCAGGATCTAAGAGCAAGTTTTCTCTGTGAAGAAATCACAAAAAGACAAAGGCGCCTCCTGGTGTAATACAGTTGGTGAAAGAGATTTGTTAGGTTATCAAAAAGGTACTCACAAGTGGAGCAGCACTCAATTGTGCTAAATCAAACAGAATGGGATCTCACAGTGTCCCAGCTCACTGACACTGCAAGGAAAATGGTTTCTCCAACGTCTTGCCGGACTGATAGAGCTCAGACTCTCACAAAGAGGTTTAAATAAAACCAGATTTTATTAATAAAATAAAAATCTCAGTGTCTCATGACACTAGATATTAAAAGAACAAGCAACGCGTGTCTCAGAGTGCTGTCTGTTTAATCAGGCTTCTAATGATACAATGAGAGTACTGGCTTAAATAAAAACATATGACCAATCCCAGTTCATTAACACATGACACACGCAACCAGGTGTACTAAGACCTAACAACCTCACTATGCATGTGGGCTGTATTAGCCTAGCCCTGATTGGCTTTTTGGTCATCCCTTAACAATTGATGATAGGTCCTCAGTGGCCCTGTGACTTATGACGTATAAGGAAGTAAACCACGTGTCAGGAAGTAAATCACTTTTAGGATCAGACAAATCGTACATTGCCGATCTGAATGAAAAAAGGTATTTTAAAAACATCATATATCAAAAGTCATAATTAGAGGCAATAATGGAAACAAGATTACTATAATGCACGCATTGCTAAATATCTTTCTATTCATATACATATCTGTAATTAAGCATAAAGAGCATAGAATGCACATAGGTTCCGTTTTGACAAATATATTGTATTTTAACACTTTATTTTGACTTTTGTTTTTAAAGTTTTAATACAGAGGTAATGTGGGTCATGTTTCAGTAATTCTATTATAAAGGATTATATATGTCAATGATAAGACCTTGTTTACAAGATTGGATAGACTCATTATGTTAACCCTTGTGTGTGTGTATATATATACTCATTCTTATGAGAACTTTTTAAAATGTTTTTAGATGTTTAGAGATTGTCATTCTATTTTGTTTATTATGTCAGTGGTTATATTGAGACCAATTAGGTCTTATTACACCTGGTTGGGTGTGTCATGTGTTAATGAACTGGGATTGGTCATATGTTTTTATTTAAGCCAGTACTCTCATTGTATCATTAGAAGCCTGATGAAACAGACAGCAGTCTGAGAAACGCGTTGCTTGTTCTTTTAATATCTAGTGTCATGAGACACTGAGATTTTTATTTTATTAATAAAATTTGGTTTTATTTAAACCTCTTTGTGAGAGTCTGAACTCTATCAGTCCGGCAAGACGTTGGAGAAACCAGTTTCCTTGCAGTGTCAGTGAGCTGGGACACTGTGAGATCCCAGTCTGTTTGATTTAGCACAATTGGGTGCTGCTCCACTTGTGAGTACCTTTTTGATAACCTAACAAATCTCTTTCACCAACTGTATTACACCAGGAGGCGCCTTTGTCTTTTTGTGATTTTTTCACAGAGAAAACCTGCAAGTAGTTACTCGCCTATACAAAAGTTATATTTCACATAATGGCTTTATACCATCGCCAGGACATATCCCCATTAGTGTACCACCTTTCTATTGTACACTTTTGCAAGGAGATTTTTTTCTCTCTCTTTTGCATTACTACTCTCCTAAAACCTCTACTCTGGTCTGACTGATTTCTTAAATAAAATGTTAAATTCATCCAGCAGCAACACACACTGGTCAGAGCTTCAAGGAGTCACTACCAAACTCCCCAACAACAGTGAAACAATATAAATGAAGCTCTCCAAAATGCCAAAATTTCAATAATTTATTTGAGAGAGTGCAGAGTCAAACAGCCACGACGTTTCGGGGAACTATGCCCCTTAATCATGTGGTAAGTGATAGTACAAGTACACCTGTTTAAATAGCTTACCTTGGGATTTTAACCCTTGCAATCTTGTAGTTTACATTCTATAAATGCAACAGCACCATCTGCTGGTGAAACATAGGTAAAACATGTACAAAAATTAAAAACAAACAGCTATGAAGCCCCTACAAAAGAATCACATCTAAACATATAATACAGAAAAATTTCAATCCTATTTATAATCATTAAGTTATATTAGCAAGTCATTTAGCAACAAAATATTATGCTGCAGAATACATGAACACAAGAGCAACACCAGTTCAATAGAACACAGACCAATCTATCTCTCTATTAAGCCCCCTAGGTTCCAGGGTATCCAACTTAAAAATCCAATAGGACTCACGTTGTTTCAAAAGGACATCCCTATTACCACCCCTACGGGGGACCTTAATCTGTTCAATGACCTGGAACCTGAGTTGGCTAATATGGTGTCCCATGGCTAAAAAATGATAAGCAACCGGTGCAGTAAGTACCTTGCACCTGATGTTGCTCTTGTGTTCAGTAATCCTATCACGTACCCTCCTTGAGGACTCACCAATGTAGGCTTTCCCACATGGGCATTTGATCATGTAAATAACGTAATTACTATTACAGGTAAAATAGTCCCTATAATAGAATTTATAACCACTGTGTGGGTGTAAAAAATAAGGACTTTTTACTATAGAATTACAGTTGCTACACCCTAAACAGGGGAAACAGCCTAAATTTTTTTTTGGTGATATACTGTTGTGCCAGTGTTCTGCCAGAGCCAATGTCAGCTTTAATTAGAGAATCTCTCAAGCTCTTACTCCGCTTGTATGCTGGCATAGGCATTTGGTCAAATTCAACAACCTCCGAATTGCAATTTTTTAGGATACCCCAATGTTTCCTAATAATTTTCCAAACCTGGTCACTCTGTCTAGAGAATTCAGATACAAAAATCATTCTCTTTGAATCTTTTTTGGCAGACAGACCAGGCTTTAACAATGTTTCACGGTCCAATTGAGACACCTGGTTAATGGTGTCTACAATGAGATCTCTGGGGTACCCCCGTTGCAAAAATTTGTCCCCCATTTCTGAAAGTCTCATGGGCACTTTAGATTCCTCTGCAACAATGCGCTTTACTCTGAGCAATTGACTCTTTGGTAAGGATCTGATCAAAGAAGGATGGTGTGCACTACTGTACAACAGCAGATTATTCCTATCCGTTTCCTTGCTGAAAATATCAGTTTTAAAATTACATCCATCCTTAAGAACAGTCACATCCAAAAAGTCAATTGAAATTTCACTGTAGGTAAGTTTGAACTTAATACTGTTGGTCGAATTGTTCAACTCCTCAACAAAAAGTTCAAGGGCTCCAACGTTGCCCAACCATACCCCAAAAATATTATCAATGTAGCGCCACCAGGTGGCGCCACATTGACGAAACAAATCATTTTCAAACACAAATTTCTCTTCAAAGAGATTCATAAAAATGTTGGCATAATTAGGGGCAACGTTGGAGCCCATGGCTGTACCCTGCAACTGCAAATAGAAAAGGTCCTCAAAAAGAAAATAATTATTAAAGAGTATTATCTCCAACAGTTGCAGAATAAACCAAATCTGTGAACTGGAATATAAACCAGAAGTGAAAAGCGCATGTTTAACAGCTCCCAACCCGCTCTCATGGGTGATAGAGGTGTATAGACTTGCAACATCCAGACTGAAAAGAATAAACTTGTCAGTCTGGAGCTGCAAGTTGTTCAACTTGACCAAAAAATCATTGGTATCTTTGATAAAAGTGCTTGACTGCTCCACCAGGGGTCTCAAAAGTTTATCCAAAAAGATGGATATCCCAGAGAAAACAGAGTTAGTCCCAGCAACAATGGGCCGCCCAGGTGGAGCAGTCAAGCACTTATGAATCTTAGGCAGAATATATAGTACTGGCGTGATAGGATCTTTAACAATCAAGTATTTGGCAGTTTTGTCATCAATGATGCCATTGTTAAGTGCAAATTTGACCGTAGTAGATATTTCTTTAGTAATTTTAGATAAAGGGTTAACAGAAATCTCCTTGTATACATTACCAGTACTCAACTGATGGCAAATCTCAGATTTGTAATCGGATTTGTTCAAAATCACAGTCGCACCGCCCTTATCAGCTTGCTTTAAAATCACCTTATCATTTGATTTAAGTGATTTCAGGGCCAGATGGTCAGCTGCTGTGAAATTAACCAAACCAGGTTTAACTTTAAATTTCTGTTGAGTAACTTTAGTCTGCAATTTGTGCACATCCAAAAGAACAAGTTGTTCAAAAGTAGCTATACTGTGGTCAGTAACCATAGGATAAAATGAACTTTTATTAAACAGCCCCAAATTTTTGATGCTTAAAGGGTTAGTTTTATTCACACAATCACTGACAGGGTCAGAGCAGACAGCAGTAGAACCTGTATCGCTATTACACTGTGACAACCTCTTATTCTTGTTGCAATGCCAAAATTTTAATCTAATATTTATAAAGATGGTAAAAAGAAAGACAGTGCCTCATAGTGCAAGTGGGTTCCAACAGTAATGGATCACAGTGAGAAAATAAACAAGTGGTAGTATACTCACAAGGATGTTGGCACCTTTGTTGAAAATGGTGCAAATGGGCAGACTGACATTTAGATCAGCAGTCAGTACGCTGGAGCCAAATAGATTCAGATTTCCTGGATGGGCCGCTGTGGACTCTCCTCTATGAATGAAAGCAAGATCCTGTGATCTTCCGCTGTATATACAAACTGCAAACGGTTAGTCTATGCGTATAGCATACACTAGGTGCAAGACAAACTTCCCAGATAATCGGAAGATGAGTGTTGTCTGATAGTGGCTGATATAACTTTGGCAGGCAGAGTAAAAAGCAAGTGATGCTATGGTAAATAAAGTTAAAAACACTTTATTTTGCGAGCTTAGGACGCGTTTCTCGGCCGCAAGCTCCTGGCCGTTTCATCAGGTAAAATGTATTACACATGTGATTACAAAAAATATATAAAAAGCCTGCCAATGTGTTTGATTGGTCACAATCTAACCAATCCTAGAAAAAATACGGTTTGAGAAGCAACAGTGTTTGGACACATAATATGTAGTTAACAGAATAAATAGGTTACAATTTCGACTGATATATTGGTAACAAAGAATCTATGAACCTGAATAATGGGTGTTTAATCTATTAGATACTAAGTGTGATTGTTGTCAACATGATAAAAAAACCTAAAAGTAAATATTTCTAGCTGGAATTACGAATAAAATGCATTTTATCTGAGAAAATCGTACAAATCTTTTCTCCATAATAAATCTATGAGGGATAAAGAATCAAAGCGGTATAAACTATGAAAAAAATGTATATATATGTAAAAGCAAAACATGAAGCAAAAAAAGGGAGAAGAGTTTATTTCTTCTCACCCATAGTATTAGCAATAGGTTAAATAAAAGCTGTATATGAGTCCGCCAGCAGTCAATAACAGCAAAATTTCACCTGTCACCTGGCGTATTGTTCTCATATATTCTATGTCAAAATATATATATATATATATATATATGAGATTGCTGAAATGTTTAAAAGCAATACATTATAAAAGATTGCTGAAATATTTAAAAAATACATTGTAAGAAGGGTCTCTGGTTGAGGAATGTGTCAGGGGACATGCAAGAGCTACCAATCATTTTTTTTTTTTTTTTTTTAAATTCGTTTTTATTAAAGGAATTGAGTGTTACAACATTTTCGCATTGATCATGTTTCATATAGACAGTAATCACTTTCAATGAACATTTATACAGTTACACAGCTGTTTAAGATCCAGTACACAGGTATGGACATTCAGGTGCGAGTGATCAAAAGTCATTGTAGGAGAGGCATATCTCAAAGGTAATGTCCATATCTCGGTCCCAGTATATAATTGCGCACTCCATTCCTTAAAGAATTTTTTCTTTTTTAAACACTTAAAACATTCAAAAACATATGAATTAACTTTCTAAAATACAAAGATAAACACAAAGATAAATAGATAAATACTTTGACCAGGTGTCCATAGGTGGTTTAACTGCGAGCAGTTTTGTATCCAATGGGAGATAGAGGAGAGATAAATAGATAGGAAAGGTTGGATATGTTGTATAGGTTGGGGGGGGGGGGGTGGTAAAAAAAAAAAAAAAAAATTCTGATTAGGGTTCTCTCCCTCCACCTCTCCTGCCTTAGAATAACATCACTTCAAGAGGTTCTCGATTCTGTGTGATCTGCCCTGCGTGTTCCGCCCCTCCTCCCATGTCTATCTGTTGCATTGCTTCCAGGTGAGCAAAAGGTTTCAACACCTGGTTTCGAATAGCTAGGTCCAGTGAGTCTAAAAAAGGCCACCATTTCCTCAAGAAGGGGCGCAGTCTACGTTTTGTATCCAGTCGGACATCATACTGCTCCACAAAAAGATGTTTAAGCAGTAGGTGTTTCAGTTGTGCTACTGTTGGGGCCTGTCTAGTTAACCATCTTGTGAGGATGCATTGCCTAGCTAGGATAGTGCATAGTGTAAGGAATTTGTGTATTCTTTTGTGTGAGTCTTCCCATCTTAGCATGAAAATTTCTGCCTCAGTTATTGCTGTTTCTATGTGTAATGTAGTTTTAAGCCAGTAATGACAGTGACTCCAAAACCTCCTAATCTTCGGGCAGGTGTAAAAGTAGTGGTGAAGTGACGGAGCCTCTGAGTTGCATTTGACACATCTATTCAGAATTGAAGCATTCCATTTTGAAAGTCTATGAGGTGTAATGTAGTCCATGTGTAGGATTCTAACCTGTGCCTCTCTATGTGACACTGCCAGTGTCGCTTGTTGTACATGTTCTAGGCTCTCCTTGATGTCTTGTGTCGTTATTTCTATTGAGCAGTCGCTGTTATACCTGGCTGCTATATCACTTAAGATCTGAGCTTCCCTTTGTTGTATCAGTCGTGTGTATATATGGGACAAAGAGAAGGCCCCTGCCCTGAAAAGTGTTTGTGAAACTGCGAAGGGTGATGCATCCCAGAATCCCGCATTAGATGATTGCATTGACGCTATGTAGTGGCGCAGTTGTAAGTAGGCATAAAAGTGTTTGTTTGGGATTTGATATTTATCTCTTAAGTCTTGAAATGACCGTATCGTGTGTTGTAGCATGTCTAGCGCGTCACCAACCATTTTGAGGCCGGTTCTGTTCCAGATTCGGAATGGTTCTTGATCATTCCCAGCTGGAAAATCTGGGTTTCCGATTAACGGGATGTATTTTGGTGAGGGCATGTCCGATTTCAGGTATTTATGGATTTTTTGCCAAGCCATAAGTGGGTCTGCGTACAGCACATTATTGTGTACCCCCGGCGGGAGCGTCTTCCGGCCCCCATATGGTAGATATGACAGCGCCACAGGTGCTACCATCGCCTTTTCAAGGCCGGAATCGCCGAAATGACCTGTGTCTAGTTGCCAGTCCATGACCAGACGGGCCAATGCCGCCCAGTTATACAGTCTGAGATTTGGGAGGCCCAGTCCTCCCGCCGAGTATGGAAGTTGCAGTTTTTCTGCTGCTATTCTCGGTTTGCCCTTTTTCCAAATGAATTGTGATATTGCACGGTTGAGCAATTGTATGTCTGACTTGGTCATGAGGAATGGTAGCATGAGCAGGGGGTAGAGTATTTTGGGCAGTATCGTCATTTTTACCAGGTTGATCCTACCTGACAATCCCAGAGGGAGATTGAGCCAGTTGGATAATTGGGAGGCGATTTGGTTACCTTTTTCTGAGATGTTTAGCTTGTAGATTTTGGAGGGGTCTCTATGCAGGTGAATGCCTAGATACGTCAGTCTCTCTGTTACTTCCACAAAAGGGAAGTCATGTGTGGAGTGAGGGTGTTTATTGAGCCACATTACCTCGGATTTGGTGGTATTTATCTTATACCCTGAGAAGCTACCGAAGTCAGTTATTGCTCGGAGGATGTTGGGGATGTGTGTTCGTGGAGAGTTCACGAATAGCAACATGTCGTCCGCGTATAGTGCCAAGTGGAGGGGGACCCCTTTAAGTACAATTCCCGGGAAGGTGTGTCTGAGCTTTATTGCCAGCGGTTCCAACGCCAAATTGAACAACAGGGGAGATAGGGGGCATCCCTGCCTGGTGCCTCTTTGAAGGGGGAAATCCCCTGAAAAGAGTCCGTTGGATAGAATCCGCGCCACCGGTTTGTCATAAATTTTATTTAACACTCCCAGAAATGGGCCGTCAAAACCGAATCTATGCATTGAGTCCAACAAGTGTGGCCATTCTACCCGGTCGAAAGCCTTCTCTGCGTCTAAAGACAGCAAGAAGGCTTCCGGTGAGGGATGTGTAGCGCTTTCTCTCCCCTTTGTCCAGTAATGTTCTATGACATGGAGGACCCTGCGGAGGTTCACCACTGATGTGCGCTTGAACACAAAGCCCGTTTGATCTGGGTGGATCAGATCCGGCAGGATCGTCCGCAGTCTATTTGCCATGATTTTTGTGAACAGCTTATAGTCCACGTTTAGGAGCGATATCGGTCTGAAAGACTCTGGTAGCGAGTGATCTTTGCCGGGCTTGGGGATCAATGTGATATGAGCTGCTGTGAACTCCTTAGAGGGTTGTGTTTCTGTTAACATCAAAGAGTTGAATACTTTGATGAGTGTCGCGGATATTTGCGGCTGCAGGGCTTTGTAGAACTCGGATGGGAGTCCATCTGGGCCTGGTGTCTTGCCTGTGGGGAGACTTTTGATGGTGGCGACTAATTCATCCTGTGTGATCGTGGCGTTTAGTGCATCGTTTTGGTCTGACCTAATTTGTGGTAATTCTACTGAGCTCCAGAATTGAGCTACTGTCTCTTTTGGTGCCGGTGGCTGCTTGGTGTAGAGGTTCGTGTAATATGTTTTAAAACACCTAACTATGTCTTCGGGGTCGTTATATGTCTTGTCTTTCCAGCGTAAGGCGGTTACTCCAGTCTTTACCGTGTGTGGTTTGGTCAGAGTCGCTAACAGTTTGCCTGCCCGGTTCCCAAATCTATATAGTCTACCCGCTGTTTTCAGCAGTCCTGCCGCTGCTTGCTGATTTGTAAATGTTTCTAGATCTGTTTTAGCTACTATGTAGTTATCATATGTTGATCTCGACCCTGTCTGAAGGAATTGGAGATAGGCTTGTCCTAGCCGTTCTTGCAAGGCCTTATGTCTGTGTTGAATTTTGTATTTTACTTTTGCAACGTATGAGATTATGTTGCCTGCCAGCACTGTTTTGGCTGCTTCCCAGAAGAGTGTAGGGTTGTCTACATGTATTGCATTATCTGTTACATAATCTGTCCAGGAGTGTTGTAAAAATTTAACGAACGATTCTGATTTGACTAAGTATGTGGGGAAACGGAGTGTGTTCCTGTTAGTGTGATGTTTGCTTGTTCTCAACGTTAGTTCTACCGGGGCATGGTCTGAGATTAGTATATCATGTATTCTACAGCTCTGTATTTCGTTGGATAGATTATTGGCTATTAGAAATAGGTCTATTCTGGAGAGTGTATGTTTGGCTTTTGACAGACATGTGTATTCCTTGCCTTCTGGGTTATGTAGCCTCCATATGTCGCAGGTGTTAGTGTCCCTAAAGAACATATTAAATATCCTAGATTCGTATTTGGCTTTATAATTCTTTTTGGGGTCCCTGATTCTGAGTGTTTCCAGCCAAAGCCTGTCTAATGTATGCGTGGGTGAGAGATTGAAGTCCCCTCCTATTATCAATTTGGATCCCATATAAGGGGCTAAGGACTTTATCAGGTCTTGCCAGAACTTCATGTCTCTGTGGTTAGGTGCGTATAAGTTACAAAATGTATAATCTGTGGAGTCTATTGTTGCTTCAACTATAAGGTATCTGCAGTTGGGATCTGGATGTATATTCTTCACATCAACTGTCACTCTTTTCCCAAACACTATAGCTAAACCCCGACTGGCGCTGGTGTGTGATCGAAAAACTACGTGCTTTACCCATTCTCTTTGTAGCTTCTGATGTTCTACATCTGTGAGATGCGTCTCTTGTAACATTGCGATGTCTGCTCCTAATTTTCTAAGATGATTAAGGGCTGCCTTGCGTTTGATGGGTGTATTAAGACCCCCCACGTTCCATGTTATCACCTTAAGAGGCATATTTACATGTTTGTGTTATGACGGGTGAGGAGAGAGGGAGAAAAAAAAAAAAAAAAAAAAAAAAAAAAGGGGGAGGGGGGGGGCAGCAGGGGGGTGGGAGAGAGAGAGAGAGGGGAAGCAAAATGTGACATCAAATTTTCTGTATGATTTATGAGTTGACCAAAACATGACCAAGATATCCGTCAACCTTGTATGAGTAATTTTCGGCAACATTCTAATAGTTTCGTCTGGATTGTTGTCTGGGTTTTGGAGTGGTTTCTATCCTTGTAGAGGTGCCCTGTGTCTTTTGTAAGAGAGTACATTTCCCTATCATTACGTGTGTCTTTCCGTTACTCATGTGTCTTTCATCTCTCTGTTCCCCATTCTCTCTAGCGTGAGTTGTCAAGTGAACAAGTTTGCCAGTTGAGTATACTCTATGTGGTGCATTTGGGAACATAAAGCCTGGGTTATGGATAGAGAGCATGGGTGTGCGTATTAGGAGAAGCCTGTCTATTTTTTCTTTTCTTTGTTTCTGTGAGGTGTGGTTATAGTAGTGTGTAGGCAGTCCCCCTGTCTTCTCTACAGTTGTTGCAGGTTCTATGTGTGCTTCTAAGCAGGTGTTTTTAAGTGCGCCAACCCTTCTTGTCAGTATGAAATTGCTGTGCAAATCATTATTCCTGGTCATATCATTCAAAACAGTTATAAAACATTCAACAAAACAAAAATACAAATGTGTATTGGTCTTACCAAAGATCTCTTGTCTTTCCATCAATTAGGTTTGGTTAGCTGCCATATATTTGTGAACAAGTTAAAACAAACTAAAACATTCAAACTTACTAAAACACTAAAACAATTTACAATCTTATATAGATGTGATGCGTTACAGTAGTATAACATTACCCTGGAGGTCAGAGGTGACCTCTCTCCATAGTAGTAGTAGTCCATCTGTGTGGTCCGCAGACCTCTTTCAGTCCTTGAACTGTGTCCTTTAATATTCAGATATATAGTGAGTGTCCACCCATTCCATAATGGGCTATGTCAAGCCGATCCAGGGTAGGATATGTTCACTCTGGATGTTGATCCTGTTCTGTAGCTAAGTAGCTCTTCAGGGCCTGAGGAGTATGGAAAAACTTAGGTCCATGAGGTGTTTGTAGTCTCAGCTTTGCCGGGAACAACAGGGCCACTTGTCTCCCTTGCTCGTGAAGCTGAGAACATAATGGTGCAAATTCCTTTCTTTGTTTCGTGACCTCCATAGAGAAATCCTGAAAGAGTAGAAGTTTAGAGCCTTCATGCAGTACCTCTTTTCGAGCTCGATAGGCTTGTAGAATTTTGAGTTTCTCCTGGTAGTTCAGGCATCTAAATATAACCTGTCGTGGTCTGGGATTTCTTTGCTCTAGGCCTCTTTCCGGACCTACACGGTGGGCTCTTTCAACATCTATGGGCAGTATATCAGGGTGTATGCCAAGGAGTTTGGGAAAAGTGAGCGCCACAAACTCCAGTAGGTTCTTGCCTTTGACGGATTCTGGAATGCCTATTATGCGCAGATTATTGCGGCGGCTCCTGTTTTCCAGGTCATCGATACGGTCTTGTAGCAATTCCGACTTCTTTACCAGCTGTTTGATGGTAATGTCTGCTGACACTTGCCTGTCTTCCACGTCTGAGATTCGTGTCTCTGCTGCTGTAATTCTGGATGCAAACTGACGCACCTCACAGGTTAATGTGTCTACTCCCGCCTGTAGGGAGTCCATTTTTGGCAGAAAAAATGATTTCAATTCGTGCAATAAGGATTTATGGTCTAGTCCTGGTAGGGCTGTCTGGTCCATTGGATCAGGGACGTCAGGATGAGTCTCTGTAGGGTTTTTTGGATGTTTTTTATTGTCTGTGTTTTTTGTCCTGTGTGTCATCTCTGCTGGTGTGGGTGAGAGTTTGTGGAAGAATTTGTCTACCTTCATCAACCCCCTCTGTCCCTTTGGGGCCGGTTTTGCAGAATTAAGATATGTGCCCCTCTTGCTTAGCTTAGCAGTAATTGCAGCAGCCCCTGGCAAACTGATGCAGTGCAGGTGTGCAGATGTGGAGGGGTCTGATAGAACAGATATTGCAGTCAGTTACCGTGCTTATGGTATTTAGCTAGTGAAGATTCTCTTCGATTCTGTAACCACTATTTTCCTTCTATTGGTTTCTAAGCAGGAGACACAGCTATTATGGTTTTGGCAAGCAAGGGGTTATGATGTCTTTAGTTTTCTGTGCAGCTTGTCCGTGGTTTGGTGCTGATTACGAAAACCAGCAGAAGTCTGGGTTTGACCTCGTGGCGCTGCTCGCTATTCTATAAGTGGAGTAAGATGTTTTTAAGTAAATTAATGTCTTTTCAGCCACGCTGTATCCCAAACTCTGCCAATCTCTGCCCCTCTCTATCCCAGAGTGTGTCTGTTTTTTGATATACGAGTTTGTTATGACCTTTTTGTTATTATAGTTTTAGATTAGCAGAGCAGTGGTTCTGGAAAGGTCTATATTTATTACAGTGATTGCTCTGTGGCCCCGGTAATTATTGGCATCTCTGTTCGGCAAAACTGTTTTATGCTTTCTTTCGTTCCCAAGCTCTTGTCGAAGCCAAAGGCCAACAGTCTATAATAATAATAATCCAATGTGGGGTATTATATGTTAGGGCTGCAGCCGTGGGGAGCGTTGGCCGTGCCCCTTCCAGGGTGGGATTAAGATGTTTTAGCCTTTGCCTGTTACTGAGTTTTGAGGTCCCTTTTTTAGTGTATAATAAAAGGAGTTTATGTTGATATTTGTCCCCTTTGATGCAGACCTGATCTTTATGCTGCTGTGTGTGTAATCTAAGTGCGCTAGGCGTCGGCCTCGTGGTGCGCCGCACCACTTTGTTGGATTACCTTCCTGTCTGTGGCCCTAGCGATCGGTGTTTGTCTGCTGTACCGGGCCCAGATTCAGCCCTCTGTTGTCTTAAATTGGGCTTGTGTTGTCAAGTATGGTTTTTTTGTGTCTTGGATGCTTTATAATTACCCCAGACCTCCGCTCCTCAATACTCCGTTTTGCTCTGCCGGGGGGGGTTTGAAGGGGTCTCCTTCCACCTCTTCCTCTGTGTTATTCCTCCGGGGGTTGTAGTGTTCCACCCGGCTCCGTGTAGATGTGTTCTGGGTCCGGGTCTTTACCGGTCTGTGATGGAGACGGTCTGTGATGGGGACGGCCTATTTGGCGGCGTGTTAGGAGATGGCGCCTGTTTCCTTTTCTGGGCTCCCGGTCGCTGGATCTGATGGATAAATCCACACACTGCTGTCCAAAGGTCGGCGAAGATTCTCACCTCCCGACAAATCCTTAGAGTGTGGGGCAAAGCAGTAGATAAGGATGAATTTAGATTTATATCAGCTCTGATACCTACCAATCATTTTTATGTAAATACTGTGTAAATAATATTGAGAACCAGTAAACATCGATGTGTGTAATGTCTAATTTTATGTCATGAACAATGGCTATACTTGATACTCCGATTTGATGAGTTTAGTATCGGACAAAAAATAATGTCAAGTAATGCTGAAATATGTTTAATTGTTTCAACAAAAAAATTGGTGTAATGTTTTGTTGGATCCAAAAGGATGGGGTGTTGAATAAAACATATATGATTGGATGGAAATTGTAATACAAGTGAAGAAAAAGGGATGTGAGAATAAAGAATAGGTTAATGTGATAGCAAATTAAATAATAGTAGGATAAGTCAAGATGTTATGGGCAAATAATGTTATTGTTTTGAAAAATGTACTACTGAAATTCTAGCATATGAGTGCAAGTGACCAGAAAATGGAATAAATAAAAAATAGTTTAATTGAATGCTGCTAAGTCTAGGTTGGAATTAAGGCCCAGTGGGTGTAGGGTTTTTAGTTTGTGGTTCCAAAAGGTTTCACAGATCCTTAACTGAATACTTCTATTATAGTCTGTGGAAGGTGGAATATAGTCTATAGGGTAAAATTTGAAAATATCAAAATTTCCCTTATGTTTGTTCAAGCAATGCTCGGGAATGCTGTGTTTAATCTTCTTCTTGGTGCAGTTTTTACAGTTGCGCCAATGTTCACCCCAGCGTACCTTGGCTTTTCTAGAGGTACGTCCTACGTACTGAATTCCACAACAGCACTCTAAGACGTATACTACATATACTGAGTTACAGTTCATGAATCTACTAATAGTAAAAACTTCTCCACTCACGAATGATTGAAAGGTCTTTTTCCCAGATGTTATGACTTTGCACTTCTTTTGTCCACATTTATAGACTCCTATTCTATCCAGAAAGGAAGAGGTGGTTTTCTGTTTTATTGTTAATTGTGTATTACTTGATGTGTGTTTGACCTTTTTGCTTGGTGCCAGTTTGCTCCTAAGTGTCGGTGCTCTGGTGTATACTATCTTTGGATGATCTCCCACAAGTGTTTTTAGAACAGGGTCTTTCCTAATAATATGCCAATATTTGTCAATTGCTCTCTGTATCTGTGTGTGGTTGGAATTATATTGAGTTATAAACAAAGGTTCTGAAGAATAATTTTCTTCTTTGTTTTTAGATGGTTTATTTTTGTTCAATAATTTGTCTCTGTCTAAATTTCTCACTTTTTTAAGACAGTTGTCTAAAAGATCAGGGGGATAGCTTTTGTCAACAAATCTTTCGTATATAATCTGACTCTGTTTTTCAAAAAGAGTAATGTCTGAACAATTGCGTTTTATCCTTTCAAATTGGCTATATGGAATATTGTGTAACCATTTTTTGTGATGGTTACTTGTGTAATCTAAATAACTATTGTTGTCTACTTTTTTGAAAAATGTTTTTGAGCTAAGGTTGCCCTCTGAATCCCAGCCCAAAGTAAGATCTAAAAAGTCTATTGTTGCTGGATTGATATTAGCTGTAAAAGTCAGGCCCATGTCATTCTTATTTAAAGATTCTGTAAAAGTGTGTGCTGTTTTGTCCACCCAATCCACACAACAATTTTAATCTTTTTGTTGATCTTAATCGTTTTACCAGAAAATTGGCACTTCAAAAATACTTTGCACTAAAGAATATCAGAAAAAAACAATTTAGAGGAAGAGAATACAGTTTGTATCCTCACAAATACTATGGATTATGGAAATAATATGCCTATTATATACAGCACTGTGGATGACTTCACAGCACATCTATATGAAGGCATAATACACACAAATGTGAAAACAAAATCATCTTTCTCCCCGCCTGGACAAAATCATTATATAGAACCATCTAAAAACAACACTTGTGGGAGATCATCCAAAGATAGTATACACCAGAGCACCGACACTTAGGAGCAAACTGGCACCAAGCAAAAAGGTCAAACACACATCAAGTAATACACAATTAACAATAAAACAGAAAACCACCTCTTCCTTTCTGGATAGAATAGGAGTCTATAAATGTGGACAAAAGAAGTGCAATACATGCAAAGTCATAACATCTGGGAAAAAGACCTTTCAATCATTCGTGAGTGGAGAAGTTTTTACTATTAGTAGATTCATGAACTGTAACTCAGTATATGTAGTATACGTCTTAGAGTGCTGTTGTGGAATTCAGTACGTAGGACGTACCTCTAGAATAGCCAAGGTACGCTGGGGTGAACATTGGCGCAACTGTAAAAACTGCACCAAGAAGAAGATTAAACACAGCATTCCCGAGCATTGCTTGAACAAACATAAGGGAAATTTTGATATTTTCAAATTTTACCCTATAGACTATATTCCACCTTCCACAGACTATAATAGAATTATTCAGTTAAGGATCCGTGAAACCTTTTGGATCCACAAACTAAAAACCCTACACCCACTGGGCCTTAATTCCAACCTAGACTTAGCAGCATTCAATTAAACTATTTTTTATTTATTCAATTTTCTGGTCACTTGCACTCATATGCTAGAATTTCAGTAGTACATTTTTCAAAACAATAACATTATTTGCCCATAACATCTTGACTTATCCTACTATTATTTAATTTGCTATCACATTAACCTATTCTTTATTCTCACATCCCTTTTTCTTCACTTTTATTATAATTTCCATCCAATCATATATGTTTTATTCAACACCCCATCCTTTTGGATCCAACAAAACATTACACCGATTTTTTTGTTGAAACAATTAAACATATTTCAGCATTACTTGACATTAGTTTTTGTCCGATACTAAACTCATCAAATCGGAGTATCAAGTATAGACATTGTTCATGACATAAAATTAGACATTACACACATCGATGTTTACTGGTTCTCAATATTATTTACACAGTATTTACATAAAAATGATTGGTAGCTCTTGCATGTCCCCTGACACATTCCTCAACCAGAGACCCTTCTTACAATGTATTTTTTAAATATTTCAGCAATCTTTTATAATGTATTGCTTTTAAACATTTCAGCAATCTCATATATATATATATATTTTGACATAGAATATATGAGAACAATACGCCAGGTGACAGGTGAAATTTTGCTGTTATTGACTGCTGGCGGACTCATATACAGCTTTTATTTAACCTATTGCTAATACTATGGGTGAGAAGAAATAAACTCTTCTCCCTTTTTTTGCTTCATGTTTTGCTTTTACATATATATACATTTTTTTCATAGTTTATACCGCTTTGATTCTTTATCCCTCATAGATTTATTATGGAGAAAAGATTTGTACGATTTTCTCAGATCAAATGCATTTTATTCGTAATTCCAGCTAGAAATATTTACTTTTAGGTTTTTTTATCATGTTGACAACAATCACACTTAGTATCTAATAGATTAAACACCCATTATTCAGGTTCATAGATTCTTTGTTACCAATATATCAGTCGAAATTGTAACCTATTTATTCTGTTAACTACATATTATGTGTCCAAACACTGTTGCTTCTCAAACCGTATTTTTTCTAGGATTGGTTAGATTGTGACCAATCAAACACATTGGCAGGCTTTTTAAATATTTTTTGTAATCACATGTGTAATGCATTTTACCTGATGAAACGGCCAGGAGCTTGCGGCCGAAAAACGCGTCCTAAGCTTGCAAAATAAAGTGTTTTTAACTTTATTTACCATAGCATCACTTGCTTTTTACTCTGCCTGCCAAAGTTATATCAGCCACTATCAGACAACACTTATCTTCCGATTATCTGGGAAGTTTGTCTTGCACCTAGTGTATGCTATACGCATAGACTAACCATTTGCAGTTTGTATATACAGTGGAAGATCACAGGATCTTGCTTTCATTCATAGAGGAGAGTCCACAGCGGCCCATCCAGGAAATCTGAATCTATTTGGCTCCAGCGTACTGACTGCTGGTCTAAATGTCAGTCTGCCCATTTGCACCATTTTCAACAAAGGTGCCAACATCCTTGTTGAGTATACTACCACTTGTTTATTTTCTCACTGTGATCCATTACTGTTGGAACCCACTTGCACTATGAGGCGTTGTCTTTCTTTTTACCATTTCTAGAGACTGTGTTTTCGATCAGACATACCAAAGACCAGCTGCCTGCTATATTGGAAATCCTGTCTACTATATTGGAAATCCTTCTGACTCCAAAACATCTTTATCACGATAAGTTTGAAAGAAACATTGTTTCAGAGACATTAATACTTGTTGGCATCACTTCTAGCTCTTTATTTCATGGGACTTATATCACGATAAATTGTTTGATCACTAGTATATATATCTAATATATATTTTTTTCTGTTTTTGGTCCCCTCATATATATTTTTTATGAATTGATTTTTACTAACTAATACTGTATTGTGCATCGATTACATTGGTAATATATATATACATATTTTTTAGCCAATCTGCACCTATTTAAATTGGCAATATTTTTTCAGTGGATTTGATTCACATCACATTGTAAAAATTTCACAACTTACACGAGTATTTTATTTATATTCACACATTCCTTATATTATCATCATTATATTAATTACATTATATATGTTTTAACCATTACCACAAACACATTAGGCGCATGCTATTACCTATTTTGTCAATTGGTATTTTTTCAATATTTCTAAAGAAACTATGAATGTCTTTATTTAGATTAAAAAAATCACAGTCACTTAGTGGGCAAAACGATAGTCCTTTCTGCAAAATGTCCGCTTCCCTTATGTCAAGTGAGCAATCAGATATATTAATGACTATATCTTTTTGCGTGCCCTGGTTACCCTGTGAGTTAAGGCTTTGCTGGTCTTGGTTACCTTGGCGGTCTTGCTTGCACCTCCGGTGTTTCCGGCCCCTTCTCCTGCACTGTCGGAGGCCTCTGCTTGTAAATAATCAAGGGATGAGTCGGAGCTACTGCCTGACGTTGCGTTGCGTCGCTGTTGCCTCCTCCTTGCACCGGAAGTGACGTACCGCTCTTTCCCCATAGGATCATACACCCAGCGGTAGACCTGCACCGGTTGCTTATCATTTTTTAGCCATGGGACACCATATTAACCAACTCAGGTTCCAGGTCATCGAACAGATTAAGGTCCCCCGTAGGGGTGGTAATAGGGATGTCCTTTTGAAACAACGTGAGTCCTATTGGATTTTTAAGTTGGATACCTGGAACCTAGGGGGCTTAATAGAGAGATAGATTGGTCTGTGTTCTATTGAACTGGTGTTGCTCTTGTGTTCATGTATTCTGCAGCATAAAATTTTGTTGCTAAATGACTTGCTAATATAACTTAATGATTATAAATAGGATTGAAATTTTTCTGTATTATATGTTTAGATGTGATTCTTTTGTAGGGGCTTCATAGCTGTTTGTTTTTAATTTTTGTACATGTTTTACCTATGTTTCACCAGCAGATGGTGCTGTTTCATTTATAGAATGTAAACTACAAGATTGTAAGGGTTAAAATCCCAAGGTAAGCTATTTAAACAGGTGTACTTGTACTATCACTTACCACATGATTAAGGGGCATAGTCCCCGAAACGTCGTGGCTGTTTGACTCTGCACTCTCTCAAATAAATTATTGAAATTTTGGCATTTTGGAGAGCTTCATTTATATTGTTTCACTGACTGATTTCTTAGTCAAACTAAACATTAACAATTTCTATTGGTTAGCCGGACCAGAATCTAACTATTATCTATAGTTTCTCTTATCTATCATATACAAATTCTCACTTTCTCTCTTTTTCTCTCCATATATCTCTCTCCCTCTCTCTCACCCCCCCACCCCCACTTTTTTTTTTTTTTTTAGACCTTCCCTTTACAAAATGAGTACCCCTTACTCCCGTAAACTAGACCACACTCTGACGTTAACGACGATTAATGTACAATGCATGAATAGCCCCGGGAAGCGCTCTATAGTGTAACGAGATTTATCTAAACACCATAGTTCTAGTGTCTTCTTACAGGAGACACATTTCCAACGAGGCAGGGAGACAAAATGGCTTAATCAGAAATGCCCCACTGCTTTCTTTGCATCGGGCCCCCAAAAAAAGAACGGAGTGGGCATTTTAATGCACAGCTCCACAGCCTTTCAATTATTGTCAATGCATAAGGACTCGGACGGCAGGTACTTACTGCTGGTAGGCCTCTTATTTGGAAGACCAATCACACCCCTTAATATATACGCCCCAAATGTACAGCAGCATCGATTTTTAAATATTGCAAGACTGCTTCTAGATCACACAAAAGGTACGGCGGTGCTCTTGGGGGTGACTTTAATGTACCATTGTACCCTGCACTTGACACCTCCAACTCCGGATCTAGTGTCCCCAAAACAATATTGAAATCAATAAAAACGATGCTAGCAGATCTAAATCTACACGATATATGGAGAACATTACACCCCGCGGGCAGGGACTACACATATCTTTCTAACGTTTTTCATAAATACTCTCGCATTGACTACTGGTTCACAGACACTATTAGTCTCCCTATTGTATATTCCTGCCATATAGGCTCAATTACATGGACAGATCATGCTCCTGTTGTATGTGACATTGTATGGCCAGAGGCCCCTCTAACTGACTGCGCGAAACATGTCAGGTGCTTTTTTTGTCTGACTATGTCCTACTCTGTGGAGTAATAAATGCTTTTCACTATCACAGCACTTGGATTGCCTGAGCAGTGTTTCTTTTTGTCTTCTAACTGACTACATATGGAGGCTTGACGATCACCTACTGTTAGATCCGATGACAGTGACCTCAATAGATACCGTACTGACACAGTACTTTACTTTTAACTCTCATACTGATACTTCCCTCTCCACAAACTAGGAAGCGCACAAATGCGTGGTTAGAGGTGAATTCTTAAAACTAAAAGCCAAAAAAATGAAAGAGAAACGGATTAGATACGAACAAGCTCACTCCACTATACACAAACTAGAATGCATACATTAAATGAATCCCCAAGACCCTAATGTTTCACATGAATTACAACAGGCTATGAAAGACCTTAGAGACCTTCTAACTGCCGAGTAACAAAAACAAGCCCTATACTGCAGACAAATGTATTATGACCAGGGGAATAAACCTGGCAAGCTTTTGGCTAGGTCAATAAAATGCAAAAGACTCAAAACCTTCATCCATACTCTAACAGACTCTAAGGGTACGAAGGTAAAGGATAGTAAGGGAATAGCAAACATATTGCGAAATTACTATAGTAATTTATACAACCTAGACCCTCCAACACCAGCGCCGATTACTCAGGGAAACCCATCAGCAAAAGACCTGCTCACTAATGCTTACATATCAAACCTACCACTAGTGAGACTCACACCAGAGGATTCTAGCTCCCTGGATTCTCCCATCACCTCAGAAGAAATTGACAAAGCAATAAAAGACCTTCCTTCGGGAAAGAGTCCGGGCCCAGGTGGCCTTACACCTAAATATTACAAAATCTTTAAAGACACTCTAGTCCCCCACATACAAGCTTTATTTAACGAACTCTCTGACCCATTTGTCATCTCTAATGGTACACGTCAGAGAGAAAACAAAAACTATAAAAAATAAGCCTTACATTAATGTGTGAAGTATCAGCATGACACTATACATCAGCCACAGCAGCACATGTCACTTCTTTGCTAGGAACAAGTTCCCTCTCACCCTGCACTAGACAATGCTGCATGGGGAGTGGCGTGTCTGCACTCACTTATTCTTCCCACTGACACCTTTCTACAAAGCACTGTTCCCCTAACTTCAGTTAGTTGATCTTAGGGCCACAGCAGAAAGAGCAAGGCTAAGGGGACCAGCAGACAGGATGCTGTCTGTCCAAGGCTGCATGGATACAGTGTGGGATGAGTCACACAGCCTCAAGACTGAAGAGAGCAGTGTATGCAGCTGCACAGATGCTCAAATCCTCACGTCCTTGCCGCTCCAGCTTTCTGCTGCATGAGCCTACAGTCAGCCCTACCCAAAAACAATCCCCACCACCAGAGCAGTGACCTGGTAACAGTGGTAACCCCAGTAGGACCTTTTCTGATGCAATGGGAATGGCTGGATACCAAGTTAGGGCTTTGCATTCAGTGCTGCACAGTGCACATCTAAAACAGCACATGGCAATAGCTTGGCATGTCACATGACACCGGCACGGTCTGGCACAGTTTTTTTAAAAAGAATATATATAAACAGAGTACCTTTGACTGTGACAGTATTAGGATTGAATTATGTGTTCCCCCATGTCACATCAGCAGTCTGGTATGAACCATAAAAAAAAATAAAAAATAAAAAAAAAAATTTTTTATTTTTTTAGGACTCTTGGGCCCCTCAACAGAAACTGGGCCCTGGGCAGCTGCCCCTTTTGCCCTGTGTTAAAGACGGTCCTGACTGACACACAATAAGATAGTGCACAGACAACCATACAAACGGAGGGATGGGGTCTTACATTTTGCATTAGACAGGGGGGACATCGCACCATTGGAATTCCTCCAGCAGTCGGACGGGATTATGTTCTCGTCTTGGTTCACGCGTTCTCAAATTAAACATTTTGTTATCACTCACAGATATAAAAGCGTGATGAATAGAGAACTCACCCCTTTTGAACTTCTATGTGTCCAGCAGACCCCTCCGAGACACATCATATCCCTTCTTTATAAGTTACTGCTAATAAGTGACGAACATTTACTCCCTGCCTATACACAGGCTTGGGACAGAGAGATCAACTCAGACACACACCCCTTTGAGTGGAAGAGGGCATTCCAGATTGCAATAAAGGCATCATCATCTGCCAACACTCAGGAAATGCACTTTAAATTCATGAGTAGGTGGTATCTTACCCCCACAAGATTACATAGAACAAACCCACAAATCACTGATTCATGCTGGAGAGAATGCGGCCAAAAAGGAACAATGTACCACATTTGGTGGACTTGCCCAGTGATAGTTGCTTACTGGGAGGCCATATTCAATGCTATATCAGAGATAATTGAAATTGACATAACACCCCAAGTGCAAATACTAATGTTTCAAAATCTTCCCAAACTCCAAAATAAAGCCACAAAATCCCTACTTTTGATGATGATTAATGGAGCTAAGAAACTCATCCCTAAGTATTGGAAATCAATGACTCCCCCAACTGTTAATGACTGGCGCACTCAGATGACAGACCTCCTTACCCTGGAGTGGTACTACTTCATGAAAACAAATAATCTAGACTTGCATTGTCAGTTGACTGAAACTTGGGATCGACACAAACCACATACACATACACCGACTGAAGACTCACAAAACGACTGCGGAAGCCCCGCGCTATACCCCCCACGTAAAGGCACAAACTATCCTTTACACACCAGCCCTCACTGTAGGGTTGCTTTAGGGCACCTACACTGCTGTGTCAATACCATACATAAATACCTGAGTGTCGGCCCATAAAATAATTTTTCTGGTCG
This sequence comes from Bombina bombina, assembly GCF_027579735.1. Lineage (NCBI taxonomy): Eukaryota > Metazoa > Chordata > Amphibia > Anura > Bombinatoridae > Bombina > Bombina bombina. The sequence continues at coordinate 132,222,949 of NC_069503.1, forward strand.
GTAACAATATCTCCCTATCCCCCTCCCTTACCCCCCCCTTTTTTTTTTTTTTCTTCTTCTTCTTTCTTCTCCTCTCTATGCTTTTCTTTCCTCTCTCTCTCTTCTGATCTTTGCCATATCTAGCGTAATAAAAATTGTTTCCTCGGGTAGTGGGGCTTAGCTTCTTCAGAGTCCCCATATACCATCAATTTCACATATGTTATCAAATCAGTACCCACTCCCAGTTCTGCTGACTTGGTGCTGTTTACACAGGTAAATCAGAGATAAAATATATATATATATATATATATATATATATATATATATATATATATATATATATATATATATATATATCAGAGATAATTGAAATTGACATAACATCCCAAGTGCAAATACTAATGTTTCAAAATCTTCCCAAACTCCAAAATAAAGCCACAAAATATATATTTAAAAAAAACACTACACATAGATTTAGGCAAGCACTACACATACAGTAGATGTAGGCAAGAACTACACTGATATAGGCAAACACTACACACTGCACATAGATATAGGCAAGTACTATGCATAGATATAGACAAGCACTACACATAGATATAGGCAAGAACTACACATAGATATAGGCAAGCACTACACATAGATATAGGCAAACACTACACATAGATATAGGCCAGCACTATGCATAGATATAGACAAGCACTACACATACAGTGGGGCAAAAAAGTACTTAGTCAGCCACCAATTGTGCAAGTTCTCCCACTTAAGAAGATGAGAGAGGCCTGTAATTTTCATCATAGGTATACCTCAACTATGAGAGACAAAATGTGGAAACAAATCCAGACAATCACATTGTCTGATTTGGAAAGAATTTATTTGCATATTATGGTGGAAAATAAGTATTTGGTCACCTACAAACAAGCAAGATTTCTGGCTCTCACAGACCTGTATCTTCTTCTTTAAGAGGCTCCTCTGTCCTCCACTCATTACCTGTATTAATGGCACCTGTTTGAACTTGTTATCAGTATAAAAGACACCTGTCCACAATCTCAAACAAACAATCACACTCCAAACTCCACTATGGTGAAGACCAAAGAGCTGTCGAAGGACACCAGAAACAAAATTGTAGACCTGCACCAGGCTGGGAAGACTGAATCTGCAATAGGCAAGCAGCTTGATGTGAAGACATCAACTGTGGGAGCAATACGTAGAAAATGGAAGACATACAAGACCACTGATAATCTGGGGCTCCATGCAAGATCTGGGGCTCCACGCAAGATCTCACCCTGTGGGGTCAAAATGATCACAAGAACGGTGAGCAAACATCCCAGAACCACACGGGGGGACCTAGTGAATGACCTTCAGAGAGCTGGAACCAACATAACAAAGGCTACCATCAGTAACACACTACGCCGCCAGGGACTCAGATGCTGCAGTGCCAGACGTGTCCCCCTGCTTAAGCCAGTACATGTCCGGGCCCAACTGAAGTATGCTAGAGAGCATTTGGATGATCCAGAAGCGGATTGAGAGAATGTCATATGGTCAGATGAAACCAAAGTAGAACTGTTTGGAAGAAACACAACTCATCGTGTTTGGAGGAGAGAGAATGCTGAGTTGCAACCAAAGAACACCATACCTACTGTGAAGCATGGGGGTGGCAACATCATGCTTTAGGGCTGTTTCTCTGCAAAGGGAACAGGACAACTGATCCATGTACATGAAAGAATGAAAGGGGCCATGTATCATGAGATTTTGAGTGCAAACCTCCTTCCATCAGCAAGGGCATTGAAGATGAAACTTGGCTGGGTCTTTCAGCATGACAATGATCCCAAACACACCGGTCGGGCAAAGGAGTGGCTTCGTAAGAAGCATTTCAAGGTCCTAGAGTGGCCTAGCCAGTCTCCAGATCTCAACCCCATAGAAAACCTTTGGAGGGAGTTGAAAGTCTGTGTTGCCCAGCGACAGCCCCAAAACATCACTGCTCTAGAGGAGATCTGCATGCAGGAATGGGCCAACATACCAGCAACAGTGTGTGACAACCTTGTAAAGACTTACAGAAAACGTTTGACCTCTGTCATTGCCAACAAAGGATATCTAACAAAGTATTGAGATGAACTTTTGATATTGACCAAATACTTATTTTCCACCATAATTTGCAAATAAATTATTTCCAAATCAGACAATGTGCTTGTCTGGATTTGTTTCCACATTTTGTCTCTCATAGTTGAGGTATACCTATGATGAAAATTACAGGCCTCTTTCATCTTCTTAAGTGGGAGAACTTGCACAATTGGTGGCTGACTAAATTCTTTTTTGCCCCACTGTATATATAGGCATGTAATACACATAGATATAGACAAGCACTACACATAGATATAGACAAACACTATACATAGATATAGACAAACACTATACATAGATATAGACAAGCACTACACATAGATATAGGCAAGCACTAAACATAGATATAGACAAACACTATACATAGATATAGACAAGCACTACACATAGATATAGGCAAGCACTAAACATAGATATAGACAAGCACTACACATAGATATAGGCAATTACTACACATAGATATAGGCAATCACTACACATAGATATAGACAAGCACTACACATAGATATAGGCAAGCACTAAACATAGATATAGACAAGTACTACACATAGATATAGGCAATCACTACACATAGATATAGACAAGCAATATCCATAGATATAGATAAGCACTACACATAGATATAGATAAGCACTACACATAGATATAGACAAGCATTATTGCAAAAATAAAATAGTGTAACCCATTAGAGCAGTTTCCTTCAGCAGCTTTATGTCTCTATACAATGTGGTTTTAGTGAAGGGGACTATACCCTCATGAAGTCCTCTGGAACGTGTAGTGTGAAGGTTTCACAACTCAACAAGTTTTCTATCTTCCTTTTTAGATCTTTCCATCCTGGTCATGTGCGTGAGAGACGTCCTTAATATGAGATACTGTGACATATTATACATTATTATGATTACGCAACATGGGAAGATTTGCACGTTATTGGAATCCTGTTCGGTGGTGGCCCCTCCCTTTCTAAAATGATCATCAGTATTTGTGACATTGATGCTTTCAATTAATATAATCCAAGTATCTGTGTAGCGTACTGTAGTTTTGTAATTCATTTGCATTAAAAATTCAGTCTTATGCAATTATTATTCAGTATATACATATTATTATTCACTATTTACATATTATTACTCAGTATATAAATATAAGTATTCAGAATGAAACACAAATGATTATTCTTAGCCAGTAAAATCCTCTAATGTGTAACAAAACATTAAAGGGACACTGAACCCAAATTTTTTCTTTCCTGATTCAGATAGACCATTACATTTTAACTAACTTTCTAATTTACTCCTATTATACAATTTTCTTCATTCTCTTGGTATCTTTATTTGAAATGCAAGAATGTAAGTTTAGATGCCCGCCCATTTTTGGTGAACAACCCGGGTTGTTCTTGCTGATTGGTGGATAAATTCATCCACCAATAAAAAAACTGCTGTCCAGAGGTCTGAACCCAAAAAAAAAGCCTAGATGCCTGCTTTTTCAAATAAAAATAGCAAGAGAACGAAGAAAAAATGATAATAGGAGTGAATTAGAAAGTTGCTTAAAATTGCTTGCTCTATCTGAATCACAAAAGAAAAAATGTGGGTTCAGTGTCCCTTTAAACAAATTGTAAAGAATTTACCACAATAAGTAGCAACATTAAACAAAATTAAAATGTTTCCTTCTTTACTTTCTGTGTTTAATGTATTTTGTGATGTTGACAACGTGTTTATTATTTTTACAAAAGCTTAATAGAGAGATGACAAATACCGCATCTGACATGCTGTGTATCATTAGTAGTAACAGAAAAAAATAAAATAAAGTGCCAATTAATACAATTCTGTAAGAAAATAAGGAAGAGATGTCAAATAAAACATTGTAACAAGTGAGCAGTATCTATAGACTCTATGGGCCAGATAACGAGTGGAGCACATACATTTGTGCGCAAGTGATAAGGGGTTTATAGACATGTTTGCGCTTGTTGGGCTTACTGCTGGTATTACGAGTTGAAAGTAAATGCGATCACTTGAGCACAATCGTGATTTACACTAGAACAATTACGGCAACTTCAGAGCTCTAGTTTCACAAAACACATTAAAAATACATTACAAAGTACACTTACACTCATAATAACACTATCTAATAAAAACATATTCAAAAGAAATTGCAATTTTTTTTTACAGGCTTAAAGATAGGAGATCTCAGGGGTTAGAAAAAAAGCAGGCAAAAGGCTTTAAAGGGACACTGAACCCAAATTGTTTCTTTCATGATTCACATAGAGCATGCAATTTTAAGCAACTTTCTAATTTACTCCTATTATCAATTTTTATTCACTCTCTTGCTATCTTTATTTTAAAAAGAAGGCATCTAAGCTTTATTTTGGTTCAGGACTCTGGACAGCAATTTTTTTTATTGGTGGATGAATTTATCCACCAATCAGCAAGGACAACCCAGGTTATTCACCAAAAATGGGCCGGCATCTAAACTTACATTCTTGCATTTCAAATAAAGATACCAAGAAAATGAAGACCATTTGAAAATAGGAGTAAATTAGAAAGTTGCTTAAAATTTCATGCTCTATCTGAATCATGAAAGAAATGTGGGTTCAGTGTCCCTTTAACATAGAGATACATACACATATAAAATAAAATAATAATAATAAATAAATATATATATATATATATATATATATATATATATATATATATATATATATACTGTATTTATGTGTGTATTTATTTAGTTATATGTGTATGGTTTGTGTGGCACTTTTTTGTGGCTATATTTGAAAGAAGCTTACCATCTTACAGTTATTTTGGAAGTATTATACGGGTATATAATGAGAGATTGTGCCCAAAGAGCTTACATTCTAGGGGTATAATAAGAGACTGGCCATGAAACTTTACTTTTTAGAGGTAGCTCTAAACCTTGATTTTATTCAGCTAGTAGCTAACCTTAGTTCTGTCTAGACATGTGCAATTCGGTTTGGTTCGATTCGGAAATTCGGAAAATTCGGAAAATTCGGAAAATTCGGAGATTCGGATCGAACCGAATTTCCGAATTAAAATACTGCCGAATTTACCGAATAAATCCGAATTAGTTCAGATTTATTCAGTAAATTCGGATGGACTTGGATTACACTAGTATTGTACAGTATATTAGGTTATATCACTCTGCTATGGGTTACACCTAATATACAGTACATAATACTAGTCTAATACACAGCACACATACCGAAATTCCGAATTTCCAAACCGAACCGAATCGAACCGAATCCAGCCGAATTTTTTCGAATCCGAAATGAATCCGAAACGAATTCATTCGAAGTTTTCCGAATTCGAATCGATCCGAAACAAAATTCGAAAACTTCTGAATCGATCCGAACCGAACCGAAACAAGTTTTTCGATCATGCACATATCTAGTTCTGTCAGCACTGTGTTTGGAGGGTTTTATGTATATTGCAGCAATAGAGTGATGTGCATGTCTGTGTTTATGTGCATGTGTATATGTGTGTGCACGCACATTTGAATGGGTATAACTGTGTGCTTCTGTGACTTTGTGTGAACATTTATTTTAGAAATGCCATTAAAAAAATTACATTACTCCCTAAACAAAAAATATTATGGTCACAAAAGGTTTATAACCCTAGAGACACCACAAAACCTAAATACATCACTGATACACACATATAAACACATAAATACATATTTATACAGATATAGGCATATATATAAGTGCATTGGGGCCCTTTGCAGTTAAGTAGATGAAAACATGTAAAATCATATTCATGCAATATGCATATGTAACCCCTTCTTGCCGGTACTTATTTGTTATATTGGAACAAAGTTCGGATGTAAACAAATAAGTAAAAATTAAAATTACACAATCGTTCATGCGATCGCCTGAGTTAAATGATGGTATCGGGTCAGGGGGGAGTGTCTATGATGCTAAGCACGCCCTCAAGCCTGAGTTAGGAAGTCGTTAGGGTTCCAATGCAGTCAAACAGCTAAGATGTTCCATGCCGTCCTTACGGCGCTAAAGCCCAGCACTGTTAGAATGAACAACATCTTATAACTTCTGTTATGTATATCTAGTTCATATACATAGATAATCCCTTTATGATGTCATGAGGAGTATTTTGATATCAAACAACATATATTTTGCATTCTTTATGGTTCTGAGGTATTATGACATATAAAAGCATATTTATTTGGCTGGTTGTCCTGTTAATGACCTCAGGTTAGTGCCTGGACAGAGGCACTGTGTTCTATCATTCTCTGTGCTGACAGGTTGGGGCAATAAACTGACCATAGGCCATAAAGTTCTCTCTTGTGGATCTTACAAACTATTTATGAGGGCTCTGGCTTATCTCAGGGAAAAACACAGCAACAAATTTCTTTTGAAAAAGCACACACGCTAAAAAATGTAACCCTTTAGGAGCTAAATCATCTTCATTACACAGCCTATTCTAAGTATTCTGCATGTGGTGAAAATATGTGTTGTCTTATTAATCCAAATGTGCTGTATTTCTCTGTATATTTTATATATATATTTTAAAAAATTTTTAATGCAGGTAAAAGGGACATATCAAACTGTTCTCTATAAACGTAAGCTAATGTTTTTTTTATTATTATTGTTATTATTGTTATTGGTTGTTTGATCCCTTCACCCAATCTGATATGTATATACGTTGTGCGGTACTTTGCTCATTGTACCGCAACACGTATATATATACGTCTGAGCTTCAGGAATCTCCAGCAGTCTCGGCTGTTAAGTTATGGAAATGGAGTTCCTGAAGCTCCAGGCATCTGCTGCATATGGAACTGGAGTGCGATCAGTGCTCTTGTTCCATATGAGGGCAGATGTCTGATCATTACAGATAGTGATACTGTGTGTGTCACCATCTATAATGATCGTTGCTGGTGCCGGTGGGAGGTGTGAAGGCCCTACACTACAGAAAAAAAATAAAAGGTACAAGGAAGGATGGGACAGCTACACTACAGAAAAAGGGGTTTGGGGTGTGGGGGCCCTAAATAATGATCCTGGGAGGGGGACCACTACACAATAGAAAATAATAAAAATACAATAAAAAAATAATAACAAAATAAAAAAACGTTTTATAAGTATTGGCTGACAGCTGCCAGTACCTAAGATGGCGGATATAGTTAAATGGAGGAGGGTTAGAGTGCTGTTTGGGAAGGATCATGGAGGTTGGAGGGTACGGGGGGATCCTACCTTGCAGAAAAAAATATATTTAAAAAAAGCCCTATTCTTTTATATTAATAGACTATCTGCCAGTACTTAAAATGGGGGTGACCAGTGGGGGAGGGAAGAGAGCTGTTTGGGAGGGATCAGGGGGTAGAAGTGTCAGGTAGGAGGGTATACGCTACACTAAAGCTAAAATTAACTTTACAAGCTGTGATGGATACCCCGACTACTCCAGCTGGGTAGCTCCGCGAAATGGGTCCTACTTCCTCCCTGCCGACTGCAGCTATGTAGCTGGCAAGTGATCACAGCCTGTAGTCACCCCTAATCCCTGACCGCACCAGTATTTAGGGTCCCACCCTGTGGCAGAATCCGGCTACCCAACTAGGTAGCTCTGCAAGAGGGTCCTTCCTCCCCCAGACAAGGGGCCGCTAAGTAGCGGAGAAGAAGTGATTTCAGCAATCCCCACCCAAATAACTAGACAACTAGCATTTAGGTGGAACAAAGAAGAACTGATTTTATTGGAAAACAGACACTCCTTTTATACACAAAGCTCATCTTGATAAGACACTGGACAATCCCACAATTTCCCCGCCATTCCCGCTCCTCCAGACAGACCGGCGCCTCCATAGCAGCCACAGTCCCACAGAATCCCAGGACCCAGGGGTGGCGGTTTCGGGGTGATCCCGGGGAGCGGCGCCACTTCCAGGGTATCATTTGAAAGTTTTCGGTTCTAGATGCCACAGTCCATCAGGGGACCAGAGATACTGTTCGTTGAAGTTATGGGGGTAGGGGTGTCCAAAACCCCTGGTTCCCAAAGGAGCTCACCTCCAGTAATTCCCCCACCTCTTGTCCTCTCTAGGGGCTACCAATCCCCAAAAGAGCAGAGCTCTGGGGCAAAGGGCCGCTGGAGCGACCAGGGGTAAAGTAAGCAGGTGTCCTGCTGTTCTGTGGCCGACCGGGAGTTCCAGGAGCCCGGCCAGCCTGAGAGCGGTTAGGCGGGTGTCCATTGTGAGGCGGCCAACCGGGAGTTCCAGGAGCCCGGCCAGCTTAGGAGGGTTTTTCCAGTCAGGAACCAGCTCCTCTCTGACAAAGTAGGAACACAAAAATAAGCAAACTCCTAGAGATCACTGTTGCTCCGAGGAGCCCAAAAACTGCTGAGGAACAACAGGGGTGAGGTAGTAGGGGGGTAGGGGTTTAATGCTTGCAGCCCAGTGTCCATGACAGCAGCCTTGGCTGTTTGGTATCCGTGACACAAGCTACCTAATCAACACCTTCACTGCCAGGAATAATAGAAGTGGGGTGCGCAGCTGCAATTAGCGGCCTTCTATTTACCAAAAAGCAATGGCAAAGTCATATATGTCTGCTATTTCTGAACAAAGCAGTAAGTAAATAATTTCAGTTAAAAACCTAAAGTTTGTTAAAAATATTAACGATTTTTTTTCATTTGATTGCATTTGGTGGTGAAATGGTGGCATTAAATATACCAAAATGGGCCTAGATCAATACCTTAATTTGTCTACTTAAACATATATATATAGTTTTGAAAGGTAAATAAAATAACCAATGCTCTATTTCTCTTTAAATGGAGTGATAGCAAAAATGCTATAAAATTCTCCCAGATTTTGGGCAAGTGTTTCTCTGAAAGTACCTGTAGTGAAGGGGTTCAAATGGAGCTATTTAAGTAAATTCCCAGTGACTTGAGTGTTTTTCCACAGTTAATTTCTTGAGAGTTCCAGGTTATTTAATGATTTATTTCTGAATTATGAAAGGACTCTTAAATATGATGTCAACTATGTTTAACTAAATGTTTAACTTATGTGTCCAGTATTCAGAAGACTGTCCAGTATTTTAGCAGGCTTTCCAGTGTTTAGATTTATACAAAAATACTGGACACTTAAATGTCCAGTATTTTTATTGTACCCTATGAGGCCTATTTAACAAAGGTCTGTCGGACCTGATCCGACAGTGCGGATCAGTTCTGACAGACCTCTCTGAATGCGGAGAGCAATACGCTCTCCATATTCAGCATTGCACCAGCAGCTCTTGTGAGCTGCTGGTGCAACGCCACCCCCTGCAGATTTGTGGCCAATCAACCACCAGCAGGGGGGTGTCAATCAACCCGATCGTACTCGAATTGCGGAGGGCAGGCGGACAGGTTATGGAGCAGCGGTCTTTAGAATGCTCACCAGAAACACGGGGCTTCAAGCTCCACACGGATAGATAAATGTCAGCTAAATGTAAAAGGTTTCCTACGCCTTTATGCATAACAAATATGGCTCAAAAAGTAGTAACACTGTGCATTTTATATCATATGTTTTACATGCAGCCATAGGGGTGTACCATCATTGCTCTGTGTGTTCTGCCAGTCAAGGGTATGTGCGTTGCTGGCAACCAAGGGAATAAAATGACTGCTCAGTTGGGAAAATATATATAGTGAGATAAAGGGTGGGACCTAAGGTTGAGCTTTTGGGGCAACATTGTGTGACCCCCCCACCTACCACACCTAGAATGAGAACCTGGTAGCTTTGTTGCAAATGGTTGGGTGGGATTTGTTTTACATTATATAAGGATTAGGCTCATGTCCCTTATCCATTTTTGTTCCTCTGGGCTGCTGATTTCTTTTTTTTTCTTTTTTTATATAAACAAAGAATGATTAAACTAACTCTCTCCCCAGCCTCTCCCCTAGATTCTTTTCTCTCTTTACAGTATATCCCCAAGGCAAACTATAAATTATTCTTAATACATAAACATATGTCACACTTACAAAGTTTAACACAAAAACACGCACACTGTTAAACATACAAATATATTATCAAACACAGACACACATATATTGTTACACATACACACAAGCCATCCCACACTGACACAACAACTGATTCACACACCCATAATCAAACAATCTCATATACATACACATTTGTGCTATGCTTAAACACACAGTTTTACCCAAACTAAACTTTCACTTCCTCCAGGCTCCTTTCATTACAGACAAACAAGGGAGGGTGTGAGCGTGGAGCAGGGTGGTGGGGAAAGGAGTCCAGACCAGGAAGAGACAGAACATGGAGTTAGACATAAGAATGGGATTGCAGAGAGAAAAAATATAAGGAGATAGCAGAGAGAGAGAATGCAGATTTTTAAGATAGAAAATGTAAGATTTCCAATACAGTAATAATAATAATAATAATGTACACGAATGGTCTGCTTGTTCTGACCTTGAAAGCGATACATCATTAGGTTTTGTAACTAAAGGGCAGAAAAGGATTTATAAGAAGATCAAGCAGTTGAAGTCAGGTTAGCAGACAGATGGGGCAGTTTATACAGCTCCTGCACAAATGCAGGTTTCGCCTGGCTCCCATAGTAAGTTGTAGAAGAGCTGTGAAAAGGGATACTTATTCATGTTTAATTAATTCACTCCATGCCTACTTAAAGCTGAAGTTAGTCAAAAAAATTGAAGGCAGATATGGCAATGTTTTTAAACTGTCAGTAGAGGCCTATAGCTGTTTTCAGGTCCTATCATCTTGTTATCTTGATAAGTATCCTATCCAAGTGCATGCCATTTTAAAGTATATGGATACCATTAAGTGGATCCATAGGCGTTATAAAGAAGGGGCAAGGCATGAATACGACTCAGAATTTAAGAGATAGATGGTCGGGAATCCTATCCTAAATTTTGGGCCTCAAGTTATACAATCATGATCCTGTTTGGGCCAAGAGCGATCTACTTCAACTCCTACTACCATGGGTAGGGGTTCAAGCCTTAGATTCCCTCCAAGAAATAAGAAGAATGGCAGAGAGTGTGGAGCGTTTCAGAAAAAAATTTGTGACAGGGACAGTGGTTGCTTATTTCGCCATGTCTGCATTCTGTGGGGGTTTCCATTCAGGCTGCAACTGTATTAGAAAAAAAAGAATCCAACTCTGACAAATCCACACGGCTAAAGCCACATACCCTGGTGAGGATGGATGCGCTTGAGCTATGGTTGAGAGAAAAGATAGATAAAGAGCTGAGCTTGGGTCAGATTGTGGGCCCCCTTTTATGAGTCACCTCTTTCTAATATGGTAGTATCTACTTTGGGGTAGTGCTGAAGAAAGAAGCTCACCAGTTCCGCCTAATACAGCACCTCTCTTACTCCATTCGGCTAATGACACTATCGTTCCAGACTTGAATTTAGTACATAATCAATCATTTTATAGGGCTCTTGACATTATGTGTGGCGTGGGAAGAGGTGCCTTGTTGGTGAGCTTGATATTGAATCTGCTTTTTACTTCTTAACCCTTAATCCAACTTCATTTCACTTAATTGGCTGTCAATTTGAAGGTAGGTACTACGTGGATCACTGTTTGCCTATAGGCTGTGCTATTTCTTCTTCATTATTTGAATATTTTAGCACATTCTTGCATTGGGCGGTAGCCAAGGTGGTGGGCAGGGATACTCTAGCTCACTATTTGGATGATTTCTTACTCATTGGGGAAGCAGTGTCAGATAGGTGTGCTCAGCTGATTGTAGTGATGGGTTGACTAATGGCTCAGTTTGGGGGTCCTTTGGCAGAGGAAAAGACCCAGGGACCATTCAGAAAATTAACTTTTCTTGTCTTGTAGGTTATCTCTTGAACAAGTTAAAGGTATGCTGGATTCAGTTAGAGACGCTGTTTCCAAGAAATACTTATATCTGAAGAAGCTTCAATCACTACCGGGATTGTTGAATTTTGACTGCCGATTGATTCTTATGGGTAGGGTCTTCAATAGGAGACTGGAAAGCAACTTTGAGGCAAGTTAAGCGGGTCAGATAGGTGTGGGAGACTTTCCTGATTAATTTCAATGGGGTTCGCTGTTGGTGCTCTAGTCCAGTATCTAGTCAGTTCCTGCATTTATTTATTGACGCTGCAGGCTCCCATGGTTATGGTGCTTATGTTTAGGGTGTGCAGGCCCTTGGCCAGCTGAAAGGGGGAAGAAGGGTCTCACTAGGAATCTCATCTTACTCGAGTTAATCCCCATTGTGATGGCAGTGGAATTTTGGGGTGAGAATTTTCAGAATCGGTCTGTGGGTCTTTTGGGAATTGTTCATGCTATTAACGGCTATCTGCTACTTCTGTCACTGTTGTTTGACTCTTGGGCCATCTAGTGTAGCAATGTTAACAGCTAGGCATGTCCCCGGGTAAACAATGTTTTAGCAGATGCTCTTTTTCGATTTGATTGGGTGACTTTTAGGATATTATCTCCTCATGAAGCAATGCGAGGGTTAACTTGTCCCAGTTTCTTTGGCAGTTTATGGACCTTGGCTCGCATTGTTCCCCTTCGATCATTTATCTCTTGCCCCTGTTACATGGCAAACTAACAGTAGGCTTTGGCAAGAGTCAGACCAGTTTTGCAGTGCTCTCAGAATAGATGCCATGTCTGGTTCCCTGGAGATTTTTATGCGAATGGTTGGTTAGTTTGCAAGCAGCAGGTTAGCGGAAGGGGAAATTAACTCTCGCATGTCTGCTTTATCTTTTTCTACAGGTTGCTTGGGCTGCTAGATCTTACTGGGTCTTTGTTAGACATGTAGTCAAAGGATGGGATCTTTCCCAGGATAGACATCATTATATTTAAAAACCTATCACATTAGACTGGCTTGAGCTGCTAGTTGCAGTGCTCCCAGAAGTTTGTTCTTCCCCTTACAAAGTTTTACATTTCAAGTCAGCTTTTGTTTTTGTCTTTTCAGGAGCTTTGAGGATTGGCAAATTAGTATCTCCTTCTAGAAAACATTTAGGAAAGAGTATCCAGTATCAGCATGTCAGGGTCTATCATGAGGGTAACAGATGTTGCCCTGTATTCACTTTCCAGGAATTTTTTAGTTGCCGGCTGGCGTCAGCAGGCCAGTTTCTTATTCATGAAAATGACACTGCCCTTTATATCTTCCAATTTTGTAGACTTCTAGAGCATGCAGCCAAAAAGGCAGGATTTGACACTTCCAATATTGCACCTCATTCCTTAGTAACTGGCAGTATAACCATTATAAAATTTATGTTCATCCATTTCTGGACACTTCCAGTTAGCTTGTGTTTTTTTGCCTGTTCAATGTTTGTTGGGAACGGCAAGGTTGGTTGCTATACGGGTGTTCTTTTCCTAGGGCATCCTCCAGAATCTGGATTTTTGGGAATTCCTTTGTCAATTGGGCCTCTTTTAGGGCTTTCGTTCTCACGGGGGAAGGGGAGGGGGCAGAATTTAGGCTTCCCTAGCTCCAGAGTTTCAGGTGGCTTGGGTATAGAGGGATGATGTGCTGGCACCAGTTACCGGGTGTTCTACAGGATTTTAAATTTTAGGGAGATTTACTATAAATTTCGTTAATAGACCCAAAGTATTGCAATGGGTATATTAACCCTTATAAGGGAATACTATGCAGACCCATTAATTCAACTATTTTATATGTAGAGAAAGAGAGAGTAGGTAAAAACTCAGTTAGTAACTACGCAAAAGACAGGGATTTCAGCATACAATTTATCATTTATTAAATCGCAAACAATAGTGATAAATGCAGTACCTATCTAATCATGCATATACAATGTTAAAAAACTCAAATGTGAATAGACAAATGAACTATAATTAATATAGACCACACACAGGAACGAGTAGCTTGGACTCGAAAATATAGGCAAGACCTCCACTAGAGGGTGGCTTCACAACCTTTGCGAAAAATGGCCACCATAGTGATCCTTGAGGATCTATGCCTAGATTACATATGATCTCATATACAAGCTATTACTTTAAATAGTATAGTACCTAGTAATACCAGTTGTGACAAAATAAATCAGCACAGATAGGATCCCAACAACACTTCCAACAGAGGGTAGCTTAATTGCATGAGCGAAAACTGGCCACCTTAGTGATCCTTGAAGATCTATGCTGGGATTAACACCAAACAATTAGGTACATTTGTTGTTACAATGGTAAGCATAAGTGATATGGGGCATGTACAACACATATTTCAGAGGACACCACTATACTATAATAGTATTCGGCGTCATGAAACTAATTGTTATATTAGGATCTATGCAGGCCCGGACTGACCATAGGGCATTACGGGCAAAAGCCCGGTGGGTCGTCGGGTTCCTTAGCCCCGCCCACTATTACAGCCCATACTGAGTGCTCAGTCCCGCATTGTTTCACAGTCCCTGGGCCGCTGCATTGTAGATTTTTTATTTATATTTTTATTTCAATTTTTTTCCTATTTTCTATTGGTTCTACACTGCAGTCATGTGGCTCCGCACCAGTTATACTTTTTTTGGCGCACAAGGTTGTGTTTCTCTCTGCGTGAGTTTGTTTGCCGCGCAAAATAATCTGTCACTCTCAACTCTCAATTTGTATCAAAGCAGTGACTGACAGAGGATTGTGACTGTAGGTGGGTTAAAGAACTAACCAAATTCTATTTCTAATCCTATCTGTTAATTAGTATTCAGAGATCGATCAGACTTGAATAATCGATATACCGCAGTACCGCATTGGTAACTTCTTAGTGCAAGCAAGCAGGGTGGAGGGCGAGGCCAGGCAGTGCACTAAGGCACTAAGTATTAGTATTTGAAGTGTACTGTGTACAGGGTTCTTGCTTTGACATCATGTGAGATTCCCTGTATTAGGTTCTCTGTGTAGACACAGCTAGAATGTCCTTGGGCAGCAGGTATCTTATAATGTATAGGGGATAATGGGATATATATATGTTTATATATATGTGTGTGTGTGTGTGTGTGTGTCAGAGGAAACTACTACATAATATTATATTATAGCTGTATATAATTTACTGGGGATATGGTGTGTGTGTGTGTCAGAGGTTACTCCTACATAATAATATATATCTGTATATAATACACTACAGATATGGTGTGTGTCAGAGGAAACTACTACATAACATTATATCTGTATATATTGTACTGGGGATATGGTGTGTGTGTCAGAGGTAACTACTACATAATATTATATATCTGTGTATAATGTATTGGGGATATACTGTGTGTGTGTCAGAGGGAACTACTACATAATATGATATATATGTGTATAATGTACTGGGGATATGGTGTGTGTGTCAGAGGGAACTACTACATAATATGATATATCTGTGTATAATGTACTGGGGATATGGTGTGTGTGTCAGAGGGATGTACTACATAATATGATATATATGTGTATAATGTACTGGGGATATGGTGTGTGTGTCAGAGGGAACTACTACATAATATGATATATCTGTGTATAATGTACTGGGGATATGGTGTGTGTGTGTGTCAGAGGGAACTACTACATAAAATGATATATCTGTGTATAATGCACTGGGGATATGGTGTGTGTGTCAGAGGGAACTACTACATAATATGATATATCTGTGTATAATGTACTGGGGATATAGTGTGTGTCAGAGGGAACTACTACATAATATGATATATCTGTGTATAATGTACTGGGGATATTGTGTGTGTGTGTGTGTCAGGGGAAACTACTATATAACATGATATATCTGTGTATAATGTACTGGGGATATGGTTTGTGTCAGAGGAAACTACTACATAACATTATATCTGTATATATTGTACTGGGGATATGGTGTGTGTGTCAGAGGGAAGTACTACATAATATGATATATCTGTGTATAATGTACTGGGGATATGGTGTGTGTGTCAGAGGGAACCACTACATAATATGATATATCTGTGTATAATGTACTGGGGATATGGTGTGTGTGTGTCAGAGGGAACTACTACATAAAATGATATATATGTGTATAATATACTGGGGATATGGTGTGTGTGTCAGAGGGAATTACTACATAATATGATATATCTGTGTATAATGTACTGGGGATATAGTGTGTGTCAGAGGGAACTACTACATAATATGATATATCTGTGTATAATGTACTGGGGATATAGTGTGTGTGTGTGTGTGTGTGTGTGTGTATCAGAGGGAACTACTATATAACATGATATATCAGTGTATAATGTACTGGGGATATGGTGTGTGTCAGAGGAAACTACTACATAACATTATATATGTGTATAATGTACTGGGGATATGATGTGTGTGTCAGAGGGAACTACTACATAATATTATATATCTGTGTATAATGTACTGAGGATATGGTGTGTGTGTGTCAGAGGGAACTACTACATAATATGATATATCTCTGTATAATGTACTGGGGATATGGTGTGTGTGTGCGTCAGAGGAAACTACTACATAATATGATATATCTGTGTATAATATATTGGGGATATGGTGTGTGCGTCAGAGGGAACTACATAATATGATATATATGTGTATAATGTACTGGGGATATGGTGTGTGTGTGTGTGTGTCAGAGGGAACTACTACATAATATGATATATCTGTGTATAATATATTGGGGATATGGTGTGTGCGTCAGAGGGAACTACATAATATGATATATATGTGTATAATGTACTGGGGATATGGTGTGTGTGTCAGAGGGAACTACTACATAATATTATATATCTGTGTATAATGTACTGGGGATATGGTGTGTGTGTGTGTCAGAGGGAACTACTACATAATATGATATATCTGTGTATAATGTACTGGGGATATGGTGTGTGTGTCAGAGGGAACTACTACATAATATGATATATCTGTGTATAATGTACTGTGGATATGGTGTGTGTGTGTCAGAGGGAACTACTACATAATATGATATATCTGTGTATAATGTACTGGGGATATAGTGTGTGTGTGTCAGAGGGAACTACTACATAATATGATATATCTGTGTATAATGTAATGGGGATATGGTGTGTGTGTCAGAGGGAACTACTACACACAATATTATATATCTGTGTATAATGTACTGGGGATATGGTGTGTGTGTCAGAGGGAACTACTACATAATATGATATATCTGTGAATAATGTACTGGGGATATAGTGTGTGTGTGTCAGAGGGAACTACTTCATAATATTATATATGATATATATGTGTATAATGTACTGGGGATATGGTGTGTGTGTCAGAGGGAACTACTACATAATATGATATATATGTGTATAATGTACTGGGGATATGGGGGTGTGTGTCAGAGGGAACTACTACATAATATGATATATCTGTGTATAATGTACTGGGGATATGGGGTGTGTGTGTGTCAGAGGGAACTACTACATAATATTATATATCTGTGTATAATGTACTGGGGATATGGTGTGTGTGTCAAAGGTAACTACTACATAATATTATATATCTGTGTATAATGTACCGGGGATTAGGTGTGTGTGTCAGGGGGAACTACTACATAATATGATACATCTGTGTATAATGTACTGGGGATATGGTGTGTGTGTCAGAGGGAACTACTACATAATATGATATATCTGTGTATAATGTACTGGGGATATAGTGTGTGTCAGAGGGAACTACTACATAATATGATATATATGTGTATAATGTACTGGGGATATAGTGTGTGTGTGTGTGTGTGCGTGTCAGAGGAAACTACTACATAATATGATATATCTGTGTATAATGTACTGGGGATATGGTGTGTGTGATGATCTTTATAATGTATTAGCAAACAGCAAGGAGAGAGAACAGGAATACAGACTTTATTCAGCAGCATCCATCTTAACAATAACTGCCCGCCCCCTCCAATCACATGACTAAAATGTTAACTGTTTGTAGTGCACAGAGTGAACTAAGCATAACTATTGAACTTAAACTATAACATAAAGCATACACATCATTACATCTTCCCCTTCAAATATGAAACACTTAATATGAGACAAAGTCTTCCCATATTTTTGGTTTAATAGCTCGACCATAACGAGAGAAAGTAACTGCTGGCTCACTAGCAGTACAATCAGTGTCAGGTTGAGAGTCATTCCCAGCATTATCGCAAGCTGATACACTTATGTTGTCCTCAAAGTCCTCAGTAGACTTTACATCCATGTTAGGGAATTCTGTGCATTCATTGCTTTGCTCTTTATTGTCATTGCTGCTTGGTTCCTCGAGTAGAGTATCAGCTGCAGTGTCTGGTCGAAGATGACGCCTGTTGCGTCTCAGTTTCTGTCCACACTTGGTTTTGATTATATATGACCTTGGTGAATTAGCTTCACTGACAATTCGAGCAGGTTCCCATGTATCCCCAGTGACTCTGTGTCTCACAGCTTGCCCAGCCCTGAGTGGACCAAGTAACTTGGTAGATTTGTCAAAATACAGCTTTTGCTTTTTCATGTTTATGTTCCTCTGACCTGTTACCTGATCCTGTGGGATAGTCTGAGGCTGCAATTTCTGTGGTGCAATAGGCACTGTGGTCCTCAGTGCTCTACCCATGAGCAGCTGTGCAGGTGAACATAAACCCTCCATGGGTGTTGCACGATAGTTTAACAGGCCTAGGTACACATCCTGCCCTGATGATTGTGCTTTTCTGATAATGGATTTGGCTATGCCAACATACTTCTCAGCTAAACCATTGGCCTGTGAGTGATACGGACTTACTGGTTTGTGCCTGACTCCCCATTCACGCAGAAAGCACTGGAATTCAGCACTTGAGAATTGCAGGCCATTATCAGACACAAGTTCTTCACACACTCCATGTCTCGAGAGTATTGTTTTGAAAGCCCATATGATTGCTGATGCTTTTAGATTTCTCAGCTGTACTAACTCAAAGAATTTGCTGTAGTAATCTACTACTATCAGGTAGTGGTTGTCCTCAAAATGAAAAATATCTGTGGCCAGTCTCTGCCATGCCCGTGAAGGAGTGTTCCATGGTGTGAGAGGTTCTTTTGCATTGTTTTTTTGAAATGTCTGGCAGGTTTCACATGTCTTCACAAGTGTCTCAATATCAAGGTCCAAATTAGGCCAGTAAACCACATCCCGTGCTCTGCGCTTACAAAGAGTAATGCCCAAATGTCCCTGGTGAATTTGCTCCAATATTTCTGCCTGCTGTGATTTAGGAATAACAATACGGTCACCCATGAATATGATATCCGTATGAAAGGATAGTTCATTTCTCACAGGCCAGAATCCCTGCAACTCAGGAGAAAGCTTCTTTCGTTTTTCTGGCCAGCCATTGCACATGACACGAATTAGTTTTTCTAGTACTTTATCTTGTTTGGTATCTTGTCTAATTTTTTCCAGCCGTACATCAGCTATTGGAATATTTACTAGTACTGTATGTACCTGTTCTTCCAATTCAGGTTCATCCCGTGCTTCATGTCCTTCTGGAAACACCCTAGACAGCGTATCTGCCATCGGAATTTCCTTTCCTGGTTTATATTTCACTGTGAGATCATACTGTTGTAGTTTCATAACCATCCTCTGCAGGCGTGGAGGTATAGCAGATAGTGGTTTTTGCATGATGTACTCCAATGGTTTGTGATCAGTTTCCACAACCACTGGGCGACCATAGATATACTGGTGAAATTTCTCACATCCATTTACAATGGCCAACATCTCCTTCTCAATTTGAGCATAATTGGCTTGTGTTGTTGTCAGAGCTCGTGAAGCATATGCAACAGGATGTCCTTGTTGCATTAGCACAGCACCTAACCCAAACTGGGATGCATCCACTTGAAGCACAGTGTTGCAGTTTACATCAAAATATTTCAGTATTGGCCCTGGATGTTTAGTGATCAGTTTTTTTACTTTCTCAAATGTCTTTTCCATGTTTGCGTCCCAAGACCAAATAGCATCCCTTTGTAGCAATGCACGTAGTGGGGCTGTCAGCTGAGCGAGGCCCTGAGAAAACTTGGATAGATAATTAAAAATGCCTAATGATGTCTCTAGTTCCTTCCTGGAGGATGGGGCCTTCATGCTAATAACTGCTGTTATCTTCTTTGGATCAGGCTTTAAACCCTCTTTGGTTAGAAGGTGTCCAAAATATGTAACCTCTTCTACCCCAATTTGCATTTTGTTTGGATTGAGTTTAAGATTTTTCTCCCGACACCGCTTGAGTAAGGCAATAAGGTTTTTGTCATGTTCTGTACGATCCTTTCCATAAACCAGCAAATCATCAATTATTACTTCAACACCATGTAGACCAGCAATCAACTCATGTGATTTCTTTTGAAATATCTCCTGAGCAGAAGCAATGCCGAAAGGTACCCTTGTGAAACGCCATCGTCCAAAGGGGGAGTTGAAAGTGGTCAGGTGACTGCTGGGTTCATCAAGACGCAATTGCCAGTAACCAGATTGTGCATCTAGTACACTAAACACTGTTGCTCCTACTAGCTTGTGAGCTATATCATCTATGGTGGGGAGTTTGTAGTGTTCTCTCATTATTACTTTGTTCAAATCACGTGGGTCAATGCAAATACGAATTGCGCCTGTGTTTTTCTTCTCTACCACAACCATAGAACTGACCCATTCTGATGGTTCTGTGACCTTTTTTACTACCCCCAACTTCTCCATCCTAGTTAGTTCTTGTTTGACTTTAGCCTCAAGGGATAGAGGTATTTTCCTTGGGGCATGAATGACAGGCTGTGCACCCTCTTTTATACGTATGCGGCTAATCCCCGGGAGGCACCCTAGGCCTTTGAATAGATCACTGTACTCATGCTTAATGTTGTCCTTTGACAGTTCGCTGCACCCACCATCCACAGCCATAATGATCTTTACAAGTCCAATATCTTTACTTGTTTTTAGACCTAATACTGCTGGGGCTTTTGTTTCTATCACAAACAATTGTAAGACCTTTTCAGATCCCTTGTAAAAACATTTTGCATGGCAGCGACCCATCACTTTCAGCTTTTCACCACCATATCCCAACAGTTTTGGTAGGTCTTGAGTCTCTAAGGGGAATTCATTTCTAAGGAGTTCCAGGTATGTGTGGCTTGGCACACAGTTTACTTGTGCCCCTGTATCTATTTTGAATGTGACTGGAGTTTTGTGAGCCCCTATCTGTAGGGTTACATTTGCTTCATCTGCAGACTTGTGTGATTTCTGTACTGCTGCAAGATATATTGGGGTGTAATCTGAGTCTAACCCTGCATTGTCATCATTGTCCTCTATGGCGTGTACAGCCTGTGTTTGTGTCCTTGCAATATGTGAAAACAGTTTACACACCCTGGCAAAATGTCCTCTTTTCTTGCATTTATTACATATCTGCCACCTTGCAGGACAGGCAGCATTTTTGTTGTGCATGTTTCCACAGTAGCCACAGGTTGCTTGTGTGTTACTTGTCCCAGTGTCCCACTTGCCTTTCATCCCCTTGTGTCCTCTTTCTTGCCAGTATCTGCTGCTTTGATTTTCTATAGCACTGATCTGGTGTTGTGTTCCTTCCAGTACCTGCATGTCCTTTCTTGACATTTCATATGCTCTAGCAATCCTGATGGCTTTCTCAAGATTTAAATCTTCTTCCTGCAGCAGCTTTTCCTGAACTTCTTTAAACTTACTGCCCATCAGAATACGGTCTTTTATCATATCACCTGCATCATAAAAAGCACAGTCTTTGGCAAGCAAGCGCAGCTGTGTCACCCATTCATCCACAGATTCACCTCCACACTGATTCCTCTCATAAAACAGTTTCCTTTGCACTGTGGTGTTTTTCCTTGGATTGCAGTATGCTTCAAACTTTGCAAACAATACCTCTGTTTTTTTTTGTCATCTGCAGTGATATCCCCACTTGCCTGCCAGGCTCTGCATACATCACGTCCCTTTTGTCCCACACATATCAAAAAGTGTGCTGCCTTCTGTTGATCAGTCCATCTGTCTGCATCTGGGCCTGCAAACACAAGTTCAATCAGCTCCCTCCATTTTGACCAATTGTCAGAAATGTTCCCTGACTCTAAATCCAGAGAAGGAATGTTCTTTGTGTTGCTGTTTGCTGCCATGTCACTTTTCACCCCACTTCTGGTACCATGTGATGATCTTTATAATGTATTAGCAAACAGCAAGGAGAGAGAACAGGAATACAGACTTTATTCAGCAGCATCCATCTTAACAATAACTGCCCGCCCCCTCCAATCACATGACTAAAATGTTAACTGTTTGTAGTGCACAGAGTGAACTAAGCATAACTATTGAACTTAAACTATAACATAAAGCATACACATCATTACAGTGTATGTGTGTCAGAGGGAACTACTTCATAATATTATATATGATATATATGTGTATAATGTACTGGGGATATGGTGTGTGTGTCAGAGGGAACTACTACATAATATGATATATATGTGTATAATGTACTGGGGATATGGTGTGTGTGTCAGAGGGAACTACTACATAATATGATATATATGTGTATAATGTACTGGGGATATGGTGTGTGTGTCAGAGGGAACTACTACATAATATGATACATCTGTGTATAATGTACTGGGGATATGGGGTGTGTGTGTGTCAGAGGGAACTACTACATAATATTATATATCTGTGTATAATGTACTGGGGATATGGTGTGTGTGTCAAAGGTAACTACTACATAATATTATATATCTGTGTATAATGTACCGGGGATTAGGTGTGTGTGTCAGGGGGAACTACTACATAATATGATACATCTGTGTATAATGTACTGGGGATATGGGGTGTGTGTGTCAGAGGGAACTACTACATAATATGATATATCTGTGTATAATGTACTGGGGATATGGTGTGTGTGTCAGAGGGAACTACTACATAATATGATATATCTGTGTATAATGTACTGGGGATATAGTGTGTGTGTGTGTCAGAGGAAACTACTACATAATATGATATATCTGTGTATAATGTACTGGGGATATGGTGTGTGTCAGAGGAAACTACTACATAACATTATATCTGTATATATTGTACTGGGGATATGGTGTGTGTGTCAGAGGGAACTACTACATAATATGATATATCTGTGTATAATGTACTGGGGATATGGTGTGTGTGTGTCAGAGGGAACTACTACATAATATGATATATCTGTGTATAATGTACTGGGGATATGGTGTGTGTGTCAGAGGGAACTACTACATAATATGATATATCTGTGTATAATGTACTGGGGATATGGTGTGTGTGTCAGAGGGAACTACTACATAATATTATATATCTGTGTATAATGTACTGGGGATATAGTGTGTGTGTGTGTGTCAGAGGGAACTACTACATAATATTATATATCTGTGTATAATGTACTGGGGATATAGTGTGTGTGTGTCAGAGGGAACTACTATATAATATTATATATGATATATATGTGTATAATGTACTGGGGATATGGTGTGTGTGTGTCAGAGGGAACTACTAAATAATATGATATATCTGTGTATAATGTACTGGGGATGTGGTGTGTGTACAAGATTGTGAAATAAGCTGCACCAGCGGATTTGAAGCAAATACAATGTTTTATTAACAGTTCAAGAAGACTTCAAACTGAAGCATAAAACTTGAGTGTCAAAGAAGTGCCTTAGGAATACACACAGTGAACTGATTGCTGACGCGTTTCAGCCCTTCTGGCCGTAATCGTAGCTCTATATATGTGTGTGTGTCAGAGGGAACTACTACATAATATGATATATCTGTGTATAATGTACTGGGGATATGGTGTGTGTGTGTCAGAGGGAACTACTACATAATATGATATATCTGTGTATAATGTACTGGGGATATGGTGTGTGTGTGTCAGAGGGAACTACAACATAATATTATATATCTGTGTATAATGTACTGGGGATATAGTGTGTGTGTCAGAGGAAACTACTACATAATATGATATATCTGTGTATAATGTACTGGGAATATGGTGTGTGTGTGTCAGAGGGAACTACTACATAATATGATATATCTGTATATATTGTACTGGGGATATGGTGTGTGTGTGTCAGAGGGAACTACTACATAATATGATATATCTGTGTATAATATATTGGGGATATGGTGTGTGTGTCAGAGGGAACTACATAATATGATATATATGTGTATAATGTACTGGGGATATGGTGTGTGTGTCAGAGGGAACTACTACATAATATTATATATCTGTGTATAATGTACTGGGGATATGGTGTGTGTGTGTCACAGGGAACTACTACATAATATGATATATCTGTGTATAATGTACTGGGGATATGGTGTGTGTGTGTCAGAGGGAACTACTACATAATATGATATATCTGTGTATAATGTACTGTGGATATGGTGTGTGTGTGTCAGAGGGAACTACTACATAATATGATATATCTGTGTATAATGTACTGGGGATATAGTGTGTGTGTGTCAGAGGGAACTACTACACAATATTATATATCTGTGTATAATGTACTGGGGATATGGTGTGTGTGTCAGAGGGAACTACTACATAATATGATATATCTGTGTATAATGTACTGGGGATATAGTGTGTGTGTGTCAGAGGGAACTACTTCATAATATTATATATGATATATATATGTGTATAATGTACTGGGGATATGGTGTGTGTGTCAGAGGGAACTACTACATAATATGATATATATGTGTATAATGTACTGGGGATATGGGGGGGGGGGTGTCAGAGGGAACTACTACATAATATGATATATCTTTGTATAATGTACTGGGGATATGGGGTGTGTGTGTGTCAGAGGGAACTACTACATAATATTATATATCTGTGTATAATGTACTGGGGATATGGTGTGTGTGTCAAAGGTAACTACTACATAATATTATATATCTGTGTATAATGTACCGGGGATTAGGGGTGTGTGTGGGGGAACTACTACATAATATGATACATCTGTGTATAATGTACTGGGGATATGGGGTGTGTGTGTCAGAGGGAACTACTACATAATATGATATATCTGTGTATAATGTACTGGGGATATAGTGGGTGTCAGAGGGAACTACTACATAATATGATATATTTGTGTATAATGTACTGGGGATATAGTGTGTGTGTGTGTGTGTGTGTCAGAGGAAACTACTACATAATATGATATATCTGTGTATAATGTACTGGGGATATGGTGTGTGTCAGAGGAAACTACTACATAACATTATATCTGTATATATTGTACTGGGGATATGGTGTGTGTGTCAGAGGGAACTACTACATAATATGATATATCTGTGTATAATGTAATGGGGATATGGTGTGTGTGTCAGAGGGAACTACTACATAATATGATATATCTGTGTATAATGTACTGGGGATATGGTGTGTGTGTCAGAGGGAACTACTACATAATATTATATATCTGTGTATAATGTACTGGGGATATAGTGTGTGTGTGTGTCAGAGGGAACTACTACATAATATTATATATCTGTGTATAATGTACTGGGGATATAGTGTGTGTGTGTCAGAGGGAACTACTATATAATATTATATATGATATATATGTGTATAATGTACTGGGGATATGGTGTGTGTGTGTCAGAGGGAACTACTACATAATATGATATATCTGTGTATAATGTACTGGGGATGTGGTGTGTGTACAAGATTGTGAAATAAGCTGCACCAGCGGATTTGAAGCAAATAAAATGTTTTATTAACAGTTCAAGAAGACTTCAAACTGAAGCATAAAACTCGAGTGTCAAAGAAGTGCCTTAGGAATACACACAGTGAACTAATTGCTGACGCGTTTCAGCCCTTCTGGCCGTAATCGTAGCTCTATATATGTGTGTGTGTCAGAGGGAACTACTACATAATATGATATATCTGTGTATAATGTACTGGGGATATGGTGTGTGTGTGTCAGAGGGAACTACTACATAATATGATATATCTGTTTATAATGTACTGGGGATGTGGTGTGTGTACAAGATTGTGAAATAAGCTGCACCAGCGGATTTGAAGCAAATAAAATGTTTTATTAACAGTTCAAGAAGACTTCAAACTGAAGCATAAAACTCGAATGTCAAAGAAGTGCCTTAGGAATACACACAGTGAACTGATTGCTGACGCGTTTCAGCCCTTCTGGCCGTAATCGTAGCTCTATATATGTGTGTGTGTCAGAGGGAACTACTACATAATATGATATATCTGTGTATAATGTACTGGGGATATGGTGTGTGTGTGTCAGAGGGAACTACTACATAATATGATATATCTGTGTATAATGTACTGGGGATATGGTGTGTGTGTGTCAGAGGGAACTACAACATAATATTATATATCTGTGTATAATGTACTGGGGATATAGTGTGTGTGTCAGAGGGAACTACTACATAATATGATATATCTGTGTATAATGTACTGGGGATATGGTGTGTGTGTGTCAGAGGAAACTACTACATAATATGATATATCTGTGTATAATGTACTGGGGATATGGTATGTGTGTGTCAGAGGGAACTACTACATAAAATTATATATATGTGTATAATATACTGGGGATATAGTGTGTGTGTGTCAGAGGGAACTACTACATAATATTATATATGATATATATGTAAAACAAAACAGTATCCATTAAACGTCCCAGTGTAGGTAGAAAAAATCAACTTGGTTCCAGTTCCATATATAAAAGGCAAATTTTATTGAAATGATTCAGGATAAAACATGCAGATAACTCTCAGCAAGAGAGACAAGTGGAAAGGTCTGACCGGTTTCGGCCCAGTGTGGCCGTAGTCATAGACAGTCACTGTCTATGACTACGGCCACACTGGGCCGAAACCGGTCAGACCTTTCCACTTGTCTCTCTTGCTGAGAGTTATCTACATGTTTTATCCTGAATCATTTCAATAAAATTTGCCTTTTATATATGGAACTGGAACCAAGTTGATTTTTTCTACCTACACTGGGACGTTTAATGGATACTGTTTTGTTTTGCATTTTCTGTGGAGCACAGGGGCTCCACTTCCGCTCTCACGTCCTCACCGGCACGGATTACAGCTGACTCGGATGATTTCAGCTGACTAAGAAAGGCGTGTTGCATTGAGAGAGGCTGAGTAGTGTTGACAGCGTGTGAGCATTGAACTGCTGAGGATTGCTGAGGATTGAGCTGCAGCTGGGAACTAGATCACAACTGGGTACCTTACCGTGAGTATGCCGTTTTGGGCTTGTCTGTGATATATGGAACTGATCTGTCAAAAATTTGGCTCTTAACTACGGAGGTGTGGAAGTGTGTTGAAAGCAAGCCTGATTAACGCTACTGATGTACTCGAGCTGACAGGCTGCTATTATTACAATTACAATTATATGTTTACAGGACTATCTGTCATACCACTTTCTTCCATAAGTTTATTAGCGGGCCATTCTGTGGGCGCACTATTTGTTTGTGCTGAGCCCCCCTTCTCATGGAATATTGGCTGGCATTCAAAGTAACCGCTAAAAGACTGTACGTTCACAAAGCCCTATCAGAACTAAAAGGAAGGTCACATGACATGTTTGCCCTGATTGAGAGACTTTTGTAAGTAAAGTGAATACGCTGTACCGCAACCTGGTTTGCCTGCCTCTTGAGAATTACCCGGTATATATGTAAATCCTAGCACTCTACACCTAACACTACATGTCGCAAGGGTGACAGCCTCTCCTTGCACACAATACAATCCTGAACTTTGTCTTGAGCAATACGGTTGCTCCTTTTACATGATATATATGTGTATAACGTACTGGGGATATGGTGTGTGTGTGTCAGAGGGAACTACTACATAATATGATATATCTGTGTATAATGTACTGGGGATATAGTGTGTGTCAGAGGGAACTACTACATAATATGATATATCTGTGTATAATGTACTGGGGATATGGTGTGTGTCAGAGGAAACTACTACATAACATTATATCTGTATATATTGTACTGGGGATATGGTGTGTGTGTCAGAGGGAACTACTACATAATATGATATATCTGTGTATAATGTACTGGGGATATGGTGTGTGTGTGTGTCAGAGGGAACTACTATATAATATGATATATCTATGTATAATGTACTGGGGATATAGTGTGTGTGTCAGAGGGAACTACTATATAATATGATATATCTGTGTATAATGTACTGGGGATATGGTGTGTGTGTGTCAGAGGAAACTACTACATAATATGATATATCTGTGTATAATATACTGGGGATATGTTGTGTGTGTGTCAGAGGGAACTACTACATAATATGATATATCTGTATATATTGTACTGGGGATATGGTGTGTGTGTGTGTCATAGGGAACTACTACATAATATGATATATCTGTGTATAATGTATTAGGGATATAGTGTGTGTCAGAGGGAACTACTACATAATATTATATATCTGTGTATAAAGAAAGTGCAGGGCAAATAGCGCAGAGCGTAGCTAAGGATTAAGGCCTGGAGGAGTGAGTGCTGCTGTGTGTGTGTTTAGTTACAATGTTGCATTGTGTTGGGAGGGGTCTACCAACCTTATAAAGGGGATGTGCAGGGATTCCACTTCCTCTTTGTTCCTGTGGACTCCCAGAAGATCTTTCAGCATCGCAGCTTGCAGCATTTCAAATGGAAGTTGAATCTGTGTGTGAGTGGGAAGAGATGGAGTTAGAGGACATTGATTGGGTTGACCATCCCCATCAGGAAACATTACGGTGGGTCAGGGCAATGTATCGTAGGTGATGATGAGTAGGGGCAATCACCGGGGATGGCAATGCCAGTAGCGTGGCGCAGTCATCTCAACTCCTAGGGGTTGCTGGGGGGGTCACCACAGGCAGTGAACAGGAAGGCAGCAGTACATGGGGATACTTATTCGTGCCAGGTACACAGTTTACATGCACACCTCAAGTCTAAGACGGTGAAGCGTATCCAGGACGGTAAGTATGTAAACATGTTCGAACTGTCTGCAGAAGCATTTAAGGTTAAGGTAATGGCAAAGGATGGTACGGGCCCTAAGAAATTTAAGCGGCCCGATACACTTGAGTAGTGGCATCGGTGTTTCCGTGTATACGCCACCTGCTACTTGGAGAGGTTTCCCGATCAGGGGACTGCCCTCTTTAAGTACGTCGACACCATTGATGCAATACATAGGAAGTTTGCTGAGGGTGCGTGGAGAGAGTACAATATGTTATATCTTAAGAAGAAGGTGGGCAACCCATTACTTGATTTTGACACAATGGACTTGCACCTCTGGGCGCATCTTGATGCGAAAGGAGGGCGCAGGGAGGCTCAATGGCAGTATCGCTGGGGAGTAGGCAGATATTGCGCTTTCGACGGCGGCAAGGGGGTGTGTGCTGGCGATATCAGGACAAAGCATGCGAGCGGGGCACATCGTGCACGTTCAAGCACGTCTGCAAGTTCTGCAGCGGACAACACCCTTGAGCTGATTGCTCCAAGAAGCGAGACACCCAAACTGAATGGTTCGGGGGCAAGGGAAGCGCTGGGAGTAAGGGCAGATTCGCCCCTTAGGGTTCAGGTTATCAGCAAATGGTTGAGCAGGTACCCGGACAGGGCGGCTGCTCAATTGTTGGATGGCGGTTTGCGTAGGGGTTTTATTATCCCTGTAGTGGATCGGGTAGCGGGAGCCTGAGACAGGAAGAACCTGAAATCGGCTTCTCAGTACCCTGAGGCAGTCAGGTAGAAGTTGGGGAAAGAAGTGGCCTTGGGTAGGGTTGCAGGCCCTTTCAAGGAATTACCAATGCCGAACTTAGTTATTTCCCCGCTGGGGGTTGTTCCCAAAAAAGAAACGAGTAAGTTCCGGCTCATACAGCACCTCTCTTATCCGAAAGGGCAGTCGTGAACGACGCCATTCCGGAGGAATTGAGCTCAGTCCATTACCAGTCATTTGACGACGTTCTGGCTATGGTCAGGGAAAGTGGCCCTGGAGCCTTGATGGCGAAGTTAGATATAGAATCCGCGTTCCGGCTTCTCCCGATTCACCCATCATCCTTCAGGCTGATGGGGTGTTGGTTCGAAGGGGGTTATTATGTTGACTGTTGTCTTCCTATGGGCTGTTCATTTTGAGGCGTTAAGCACTTTCCTACTCTGGGCGGTGGTCACGGTTGCAGGAAGTGACAGGGTGGCGCACTATTTGGATGATTTCCTTCTGGTTGGGGCAGCCAACTCGCAAGAATGCGCCTCATTAATGAAAGTCATGAGGTTCATGATGGCAAGGTTTGGGGTTCCTTTGGCAGAGGATAAGACGGAGGGACCATGCACGTGTTTGACGTTCTTAGGCATCGAAATTGATTCAGTGGCAGGGGAGTGTAGGTTGCCTAAAGAAAAGGTTGCCAAGATGTTGGCAACAGTCCGTGCCATGGTTTCAGCACAGACATGTTCACTGAGGGAGCTGCAGTCGCTCCTTGGTCTCCTTAACTTCGCGGGGAGAGTTATCCCGTGGGGTAGGGTGTTTAGCAAGCGGATAGAGCAGTGCTTGGGCAGAGGTAGGACTCCAGCATCACGCATTCGCATCACGAGGGATCTCGTGGCGGATTTGCAGGTTTAGGAGAGGTTTCTCCAGGACTTTAATGGCATCTGCATTTGGCGAGGTGATCCAATATCTAGCCAATCACTGCATCTGTTCACGGACGCCGCTGGAGCATCCGGGTACGGGGCTTACTTTGAGGGGGCATGGAGTGCGGAGCCTTGGCCGACTGAGTGGCAGTGGAACTGTGGGGTCACCTGTTCAGTAACAGGGCTGTGATTTTCTGGACGGTTAATCTCAGCGTGATGTTTGCCATTAACAGACTTTCAGCTTCATTGCCTGTGGTGGTGCATTACCTGTGACACCTAGTGTTGAGATGTTTGCAATGGAACATTGACTTTAGGGCCCGGCATGTGCCAGGGGTGCAGAATATAGTTGCTGATGCATTGTCTCGCTTCCAGTGGGAGGCATTTAGGGCTGCGGCACTGGCCGTGGCTCCTAATGGTCTTTCTTCCCCTCTCTTTTTGGGGCAGATGGCAAGGGACTACAGCAGCTGATTCCCCTGCTGTTGCGGGCTTCGTTGGCACCCAGCACATGGTCGGCCTACGTGAGGTACTGGAGCAAGTGGGTAGGTTTCTGTGACCTACGTGAGTTCCCCTCCTGTGAAGGGTAACAGGGA
This sequence comes from Bombina bombina, assembly GCF_027579735.1. NCBI lineage: Eukaryota > Metazoa > Chordata > Amphibia > Anura > Bombinatoridae > Bombina > Bombina bombina. The sequence goes on from NC_069503.1 coordinate 132,254,124, forward strand.
TTTCTGTTGCACTGGCTGGCTGACCTGAGAGGTAAGCAAGCAAAAAAGGGGGCGGTGGTCTCTAGGCTATCGGCCGTTGCTTTCTTCTGCAGGTTATACACTTTCAAAGATGAGTCACGCTCCTTCTTAGTGAAGCAGCTTATTAGGGGGTGGGGCCGTCTGGAAGTTCCACGGCGGGACACAAGGGAGCCCATTATGGTGGAACGGCTGGTAAAGTTGCTGGCGGTCCTGCCAGAGATATGTTCCTCCCCTTTCGGGGTTCAGCTCTTCAGGGCGGCCTTTGGCCTGGCGTTTCACGGCACATTGAGGGTGGGCGAGTTGGTACCTCGCGCCAAGATGGCGGTCACAGGGGTGGTCATGCACAATCATGTTAGGTTGGTGGATGACTCCGTGCTATTGTTCATTCCCAGGTCAAAAACCGACCAGGAGGGCCGGGGGGCTTGGCTTTCCTTGCCGGGGCAGCCTGGTGTTACCTGTTGCCCAGTACGGCTGGTATCGTCATACCTGGAAGTGCGGCCAGGAGGCTCCTCCAGGTTTCTAATACATGCAAATGGAGACCCGCTGACCAGATACCAGTTTGGGAAGGTTTTAGGTAGGGTAGCGCAAAAGGCTGGTCTGGATTTGTATCGGATTGCCCCACACTCCTTCCGAGTGGGTGCAGCGACGACAGCAGCAGAGCTGGGTTGGTCCTCGGATCGCATTCACTCATTGGGGCAGTGGAGGTCGCAGCGGTACAAGTCCTATGTTAGGCCGCTGTATGATGGAGAACGGGAGTCAATGTGACAAGGGTGCAAGGGTTTGGGGCTTGCGGGGGTGATACCTAAAGAGGAATGGGCCAAGGTTTGATGAGGATCTGGTCCACTGCAAGCAGGCTAACTCTTGTTTTCTTTATTTATTTTCAGAAACACGTCCAGGTCCTGTACGGGTGTGGATCATCGGCCATTCTTATGTGCACTGGGCCGCAATTAGAGCTGCAACCATGCCAGGAGGACAGCAGCTAGGATTTCCTTCGTCCAGGGCTGTGTTACGTTGGCTAGGGCGCAGAGGCTTGGCCTGGGCAGATCTGCCTGCATTGCTGCAGAATGCTGCGAGAAGGTGGGAGAAACCCAACATTCTGATACTACATGACGGCAGCAACGATGTGGGGGCCATTCCCACATTGGATTTAATTTGGGCAATGCAGTCAGACCTGAGGCAGTTCAAACTCTGGTTTCCAGGTGTGCGAATCGGGTGGTCGAATGTGATCCCTAGATTGAGATGGAGGCACATGGTGTGTCATAAGGCGGCTTTCAGGTCAGGAAAAAGATCAATAGGGACCTGAGGAAACAGGTAGTGGAACTCGAGGGTTTTGTGATAGAGCACGGGAACATCTCAGCAGCCCATAAGGGTTTGTATAGGCAGGATAGGATTAATTTACAACTGGCAGGAGTAGATTTGTTCTTGCAGAACATCAGGCAGGAGTTACTCCTAAGAGTATAGGGTGGCGGCAAGAGTCAGGACCATTGAATATGCAGGTCAGTCTCTTGTGGCGGGTGGTCAGGATCACGGCTGCAGGCTGGAAGGAGGTTTGAATAATGGCCATTGCGGTCAGGGTGACGTCACAGACTTGGTATGCTTGGGCGTGCTCGGGCTGATTATTGTTGGGCCGAGAAACCCCTAAATATTAAAGTGCATTACGGATTGGCACTTGTAATGCATTATTGATTTGAATTTCTGCATTACTGCATTACTGATTGGAACTTGTAATGCACTTTTGATTTGTATAAGTAGATAGAAGGTGGCAATCGGTCTTTCTTTAGGTCTCTATTCGAGACTAGGTGTCTGAGGCTGGAAGAGGGTTACTCAAACTACTTCCTTAAGTCCAAAGACGGTAACTTGAGCTCCCCAGTTACTGACATGCTGTTCGTCAAGTCAAGGCTGGACCTACTGGTTTGGAGTTTCTAATGATTGCACCCTAATCTGGTGGGTGGTCAGGATCACGGCTGCAGGCTGGAAGGAGGTTTGAATAACGGCCATTGCGGTCAGGGTGACGTCACAGGCTTTGTATACTTAGGCGTGCTCGGGCTGATTATTGTTGGGCTGAGAAACTCCTAAATATTAAAGCTGCGTGAGTATCTCCGCCTTGTGGTCTGCAGCAGTGTCCCTTGGCCATTTTCTAGAAGGGGATATTCATAGTTAGAATGTAGGCCCCGATTGCCGCCACCCGTGGTTAAGTTACCTGCCAGTTCCACGGCTGGTATCAATAAATGCGACCCACGGGTCTTTCACCCATAAACTGTGTTGTGTTGTTATTTATATATAATAAAGTTATGTTAAGTGTTAAGTTATGGTTAAATTAGGTTACAAGCAGACACTCAGGAGATGTAGGGCATTTAATCCCTTATGTACTTGGGATATGGTGTGTGTGTGTCAGAGGGAACTACTACATAATATGATATATCTGTGTATAATGTACTGGGGATATGGTGTGTGTGTGTGTGTGTCAGAGGGAACTACTACATAATATGATATATCTGTGTTTAATGTACTGTGGATATGGTGTGTGTGTGTGTCAGAGGGAACTACTACATAATATGATATATCTGTGTATAATGTACTGGGGATATAGTGTGTGTGTGTGTCGTAGGGAACTACTACATAATATTATATATCTGTGTATAATGTACTGGGATATGGTGTGTGTGTCAGAGGGAACAACTACATAATATGATATATCTGTGTATAATGTACTGGGGATATAGTGTGTGTGTGTAAGAGGGAACTACTACATAATATTATATATAATATATATGTGTATTATGTACTGGGGATATGGTGTGTGTGTGTCAGAGGGAACTACTACATAATATGATATATATGTGTATAATGTACTGGGGATATGGGGTGTGTGTCAGAGGGAACTACTACATAATATTATATATCTGTGTATAATGTACTGGGGATATGGGGGGGGGGGTGTCAGAAGGAACTACTACATAATATTATATATCTGTGTATAATGTACTGGGGATATGGTGTGTGTGTCAGAGGGAACTACTACATAATATGATATATCTGTGTATAATGAACTGGGGATATAGTGTGTGTCAGAGGGAACTACTACATAATATGATATATCTGTGTATAATGTACTGGGGATATAGTGTGTGTGTGTGTGTCAGAGGAAACTACTACATAATATGATATATCTGTGTATAATGTACTGGGGATATGGTGTTAGTGATGTCGCGAACCTAAAAATTTCGATTCACGAACGGCGGACTCGAACTTCCGCAACTGTTCGCGAACCGGTGAAGTGGGCGAACCGCCATTGACTTCAATAGGCAGGCAAACTTTAAAACCAACAGGGACTCTTTCTGGCCACAATAGTGATGGAAAAGTTTTTTCAAGGGGACTAACACCTGGACTGTGGCATGCCGGAGGGGGATCCATGGCAAAAATCCCATGGAAAATTACATAGTTGATGCAGAGTCTGGTTTTAAGCCATAAAGGGCATAAATTACCTAACATTCCTAAATTGTTTGGAATAACATGCTTTAAAACATCAGGTATGATGTTGTATCGATCAGGTAGTGTAAGGTTTACGCCCGCTTCACAGTGACAGACCAAAATCCCCGTGTAACGCACCGCAAACAGTCCATTTGCACAACCACGAGATAGATAGATTTGATAGATAGATACATAGATTACATAGATCAATAGATTCAATATACATTTTATAGATACAAATTACATAGATCAATAGATGCAATATACATTTGATAGATACGATTGATAGTTAGATAGATTTGATAGATAAATAGATAGATTTGATAGATATATAATTTCCCAGACAGAGAATTACAAGACGTGCGGTTTGGGACCCATGGTAAGGTTACTTCCTTTTGCACAATCGAGTACAGGTTGGGGTCTGGGATTGCCTTTTGTGCAAATAAATTGTAGCCGGGTACCTTCCACTGCGGTGTCCCCTATCAGGGGACGTGTATATGGCATGGATTTTAGGAACCGGGAGATGGAAAAAGATGCTTGGACACCCAGTACAGGTCGTTCTCCTTCAGCCTTTTTATACGAGGGTCCCCGACCCTCAACAGGCACGACAGCATGAAAGACCCCATATGCCATGACTTCCTTTTGCACAATCGAGTACAGGTATGGCATCAATTTTAGGAACGCAGAGATAATTTTTAGGAACCGGGAGATGGAAAAAGATGCTTGGACACCCAGTACAGGTCGTTCTCCTTGAGCCTTTTTATACAAGGGTCCAGGGGCGGACTGACAATTCGGGCAAATAGGCCCTTGCCCGAGGCCCCAGCATCAGTTAGGGGGCCCCATTATCCCCATGATTCATACTGCAGAGCAGAGCAGGATTTAATTTTAATAATATTTTTATTTTTTTCGGGCTTTGTTTGGATTTTTTTTACTGGTGGCTGGGGAATGCTGGAGCGAGGAGACTTGGAGTCTGAGAAGGAAGGAGCTGCTGCCGCCGCCGGTGAGTGTGATATAGTTTTACTCAATAGCATGTAGCTCTGTCTCCTAGCTCCGCCCACCTCCGGCCGTGCGCACACAATTTTAAATGCGCAGTTGGCGGCACTGCAGCAGTAGCTAGCGTGTGTGGCCACGTGTGGTGAAACAGCAACTGAACTGACTGCTGAAGGAGCCGAATGAAACAGGGATCCCAGGCACTGCAGGCAGGTAGAAGTATATAATGTCTACTGATGGGACTGAGACAGGAGCGGCACTGTCACACTACTGTGTAGCGGCATAACTCTCCCATCCAGTTAATGTCACTGCACTACTGAAAAACTAAGAAGCTGTTCACAGTTCAAGTAGGTTAGAAAGTGCCAGCAACAATATTTATTACAGACTAGTGGAGCTCATAGAGCCGATCAGTTTTGGTTTCACTTTCAACTATGATCTGTGCCTCACGGCACTGATCTGATCTAGGAGCAAAAACTTTACCCTGCCTCCTGCTTCCACAAATATCTTACAGCAAAGCAGGGCAAAGGTTAGGTCATCCCTCCTTCTCCCAGAGCTTCTCCACCATGAACGATCTAAGAAATATTTTTAACTTACAGGGTAAGTGTTTACATTACAGCTCAAACGGGGATGATGTGTGTGGTATAAAATGGGAAATAACTGTTAATAGTGCCTATTATATAATCTAATTACAGTAGTTCTCATACCTCCATATTTTATTAAGGAATCTTTATATTTGTTGTGCTACTGTTGAGCATACATTTTGCTTGCATTCCATTAGTGCTTGTGGAACATTTTTATTTATTGAATTATTTATTTAAAACTAGAGGAGAGAGATGTTTATTTTATTGCAGCTTAACTGATGCTTAGGCTTACCTGAAACTTGCATACTAGTGATCTCAGTATGTCATACTGTTTAACCCATTAGATGTTAGAGAGCTCTGGAGTGTGTAATGCATATATGTAGTAGCCACCAAAAATCATTGTGCTCAACAGGACATCATATAGCTAAAGAAACATAAACATTTCTACATTTTAAAAAGAACATGAATTCTAAGCATATGCCTATTAGATAACCTCAGCATGAGGATGTTAGAAAGTTGTTTTTTAAGGGTAAATTAAGATGAGTATGTGCCCATGTGTCCCTCCATATAATTGGCATTTTATCACAGTAGTTTAGTTTGATATTTTGTCAGATTTGCAGTACCTTTATATTGTGTAGTGTACTAGTGTGCTCTGTATCAGTATACATGTACTCAGCATCTGCATTTAGACAGAGCATTACATTTTTTTTTTTTTATTCTTTCATGCTTCAGATAGAGCATGCAATTTTTTTTTTAATTGTTTTATTTATAATCCAAGTCACTGTCCAAAAACAATATCAACCATTTTGAAAACATGGCATAATCAAAAGATACAATAAATTTGACAACATAGTACTATGTTCATTTATACATGTAGTTAAATTTAGGCTAATCATCACATTAATGAACACAAACATTTTATTTTCCTACAATGCTTGGAGTTTTTGATTTTCAGTATAACCCCCCCCCTTGTTCCCCCCCCCCATGCGAAGAGAAAACATAACAAAAAAAAAAACAAAAAAAAAAAAAAAACCAAACAAAAACAAACAAACAAACAAAAAAATTACCATCACTTTCTTCCTCCTGAAGCTTTACCAGTTCCCTAATAGAACAATTTCTGTATTTCTAAAGGGGAAGATTATATAATCTATTTCTGCAGCCGGAAAGATTTTTAAGAAGGCAGCCCATTTATCAAAGAACCTTTTAATGTCTTGTTCATTATTTATATCCGCGTTTCTCTGGTCTAAAATGCATTGTTTTTTCATGCAGTTTTTAATTTCAGTAATGCTTGGCATTGCATGACTTTTCCACTTCTTACAGATTAAATACCTGGTAGCAAGAATAGCGGAGATTATTATTTTTTCATCAGTTTGCTTACCAGGCTCTTCCTTAAGGCAGAGTATTATCTGATATATTGTCAAAGAGACATAGCCTATCTTAAGCACCTTTTTTAGCCAGTATTCGAGCCTAGCCAGGAGATTTTTAATCTTTGGACAATACCAAAACATATGTATTAAATCAGCTGCCTGATACGAACATTTAGGACATTTATTAAACCCTACATTCACACATTTGAAACCTCTCTCGGGGGTAAAATATGCCCCATGAAGGAGCTTAACATGTGCCTCCCTCCAAGTTGCAGAGAGCGTTACTTGTGCAATTTTTTTAATTGACAATTGAATAGTTTTAGACTCAATATTACTCTGAGGGATTGCTGTATTCCAGTAGAGGGCAATCTTTGCCAGTACCGGTTCTCCTTTATTTGTACCCAGAAGGTGATAACATGGTGCAATTGACATATGACCATTTCTTGTTAGAGCAAGCCAATCATCGAGTTTACCTAGTCCCCATTCCCAACCAGCTTTCTTAACTAGGTCCTGTGCAAAATGCCTTAATTGCAAATACGCAAAGAAGTCTTTATTGGGCAAATCAAAATCTCTTTTTAATTCCTGGAATGTTTTGATATATTTTCTCTCTTTATCAATTATTTGGTATACCTTGGTTAACCCCCGATTATGCCATTTCCTAAAGACTTCGGAATGCAATCCTGATTGAAAAATAGGGTTACCTATTATAGGCAAAAGACAGGTAGCACTATTATTAATTGAAAGAAAGGTTACTATCTTGTGCCAAGCTTTAAGTGGGTTAAGAATTGTTTTAAATCGTTTAATTTCTGAGGGGATTTCTTTAGGTACTAAGTGTATTAATGCAGATAGAGAATATGGGTAGCAGACACTGGTCTCGAGATAATTATTCAAGACATAGTTATTAGATGAGATCCAGTCTGTTACGACACGAGCCAGAAAGGAGAGGTTATATAGCCTTATGTCTGGTAAGGCAAGACCACCATCCTTTCTTGGTATTGAAAGTTTCATAAGAGATATCTTTGACCTCTTATTCTGCCATAAGAACTGTATAAGTGAAGTATTGATTGAACGTATATCCTTACCTAATAGAATTATTGGTGTATTTTGAAGTATATATAAAAGTTTTGGAAGAAGAGCCATTTTAAAAAGGGCAATCCTTCCAGAAAGTGATATTGGGAGATTTTGCCATAACAAAAGCTTTTCTTTGATCATTTTTACTACTGGGGGTATATTCAATGTATAGAGATCTACGGACCTTGTCGGAATATGAATCCCTAGATATTTAAAAGAATCTTTTACTTGGCGAAAAGGAGTTTCTAATATTGAAGTTTTATTTTTCCTGAGCCACACTATCTCTGATTTTGTCATATTTACTTTGTATCCAGAGAATGTACCAAATTGTTCCAAGATCTGAAAAAGTTTTGGTAAGTTCAGTTTGGTGTTAGCCAAATAAAGCAGCAGATCATCAGCATACAGACCGATTTTTATTTCGCAGTTACGAATTTTTATACCATCCAAATGATGGCGTATTTTAATTGCTAGAGGTTCAATGGAAATATTAAATAAGAGCGGGGAAAGAGGACAGCCCTGCCTTGTTCCTCTACCTAACAAGATAGAGGGGGAAATGTTGTTATTCACTATCAATCTTGTAGATGGGTGTTTATATAGATTTTCGATAAATTCAAGAAAATTACCTCTGATGCCAAATTGTCTTAACGATGTTTTGATATGTTCGTAAAATATTGAATCAAAGGCTTTTTCAGCATCTAAGGAAATAATAGCAAGGTCAGGTATGTCCTCCCCCCCGCTAGTTAAATTAGATAGTACCTCAAAATATTCTGTCACCAATAGGGCTTCCCTAATTTTTGAGGCTGAGTTGCGGTTATTTAGAAAACCTGCTTGATCAGTATGTATAATTTCTGAGAGGGGTCTTTGAAGTCTAGATGCTAGAATTGCAGTAAGAATTTTGTAATCTGAATTTAACAGTGCAATTGGTCTGTAGGATTCCTTGTATTCAGGGTTTTTTCCGCCTTTTAATATCAAAGTTGTGTAAGAATTGGTAAATGAAGAGGGGATCATTTTACCACTAATAAAGAAGCTGTTAAAGAGCGTGCAAAGATGTGGGGTGGCTTCACCAATCAGGATCTTATAGAATTCACTAGGCAAGCCATCTGGACCTGCTGCTTTATTTGAGGCAAGCTTGGATATTACTTTCTCTATTTCTTCTATGGAAATAGGGACATTGAGGCTATCAGCCATTTCTGATGTGACAGTAGGATACGTGATATCTCTCCAAAAGTCATCAGATGTATGCGTATCACTTGTTTTAAATGAATATAATTCCTGGTAATATTCATTAAATGCAGCTAGTATGTCTTCGGCTTTAGAAAGCTGAAGACCTTTATTATACAATTTGTCTATGATTGGTTGTTTTTTCTCATTTTTTATTAATTTGGCCAGCATCTTACCTGATTTATTACCATATTTATATAGCTTAGCCTGCATTTTTAATTCCTTTTGAGTTTCTTGCAGTAAAACAAAAGTATCCCTTTCATTTTTTGCTTTAACGTATTTTGCCCAATTTAAGGGGGTTTTGTCAAGCAGATAATGATTATAAGTGTTAGTTAAACATTGGCATGATTCTCTTTCTCTAGATCGAATTTTCTTATGCAGGGCTGAGCTATATGAAATTATTTCGCCTCTCATTACTGCTTTTGCAGTGTCCCAAAATACTTCAGGGCGGTTTAAATAGTCTTTATTAAAATGTACAAATTCCTTATATCTATTTATAAGCCAGTTCTTGAATTTTACCTCAGTCGTCAGATAGTAGGGAAAAAAGAAACGTGTTGCAGCAGAATACAAATGTGAAAGCTGAAACTCAAGTACAATCGGTGCATGATCTGAAAGAAATATTGGTCCTATATCTGTTTTTACCCCTCTCATCACCATACGTTCATCAATTAGAAAAATGTCGATTCTGGAGAGCGTCTTATGCGCCTTGGAAAGACAGGTAAAATTTTGAGTAGAAGGATTTTGCTGTCTCCAGATATCCCGCAGTGCTAAGTTCTGCATTATTTTTTTAAACATCTTACCCTCTAGATTATCTTTTTTTTGTTTTAACTGTTTGACATTATGTCTTAGCCTATCGATCGGGCATTGTGGTGCCATATTGTAATCTCCTCCCATAATTAAAGAGCCTTCCGTGAAGGATAATAATTTGGTCTGCAGAGTGTTCCAAAATTTTGGATCAAATACATTAGGGCCGTATGTATTACATAATGTATACATCTTCTGGGCAATCTTTATTTTCAGTAGTACATATCTCCCCCCGATGTCAGCCTCAAAATGTGTGACTTCGGTATCAATTTTCTTTCCTATTAGAATTGCTACCCCCCTTTTCCTCTTAACACTAGGTGCAAAATAGATTTCTTTTACCCATGTTGATTTAAGTTTTAAAGATTCTTCAGCTGATAAATGGGTTTCTTGAATAAAACCTATGTCAGTCTGGATCTTTCGCAGGTGATTAAGGATTGCTTTTCTCTTTATAGGGGTAGATATACCACCTACATTCCAAGATACTATTTTACAATTTTTATTCAGCATATTCATTTATACATTAAGAAGGGAGAAAGAGAAGAGAGAAAGAGAAAAAAAAATTAAATAAATAAATAAATAAAATAAATAAATAAAAAAAAAAAAAAAAATAATAATAATAATAATAATAAAATAAAATAATAATAATAATTTAAAATTAGACACCTAAATTTTCTCCGCACAGGTGGGGGTTGGGTCCTAGGACTCACGTCTAGAAGAGACACGGTCTTTCCCATAAGCAAAAACCTATAGCTTACACTCAGTCTAATAATCAGATATTCAATATTGCTGTTATTAAGCTTAGGAACCCAGTGTGTTATAGAAGCTCTCAGCCAGTTGAGCTTCTTCAAAGAAGTGTGTGACTTCCCCAACTTTAACCTTTAATTTGTAGGGGTACATTATGGTTGCCTGGTACCCTTTTTGTATCAATTTGGAACAAATAGGAGCAAGCTCCCTTCTCCTTGCTGCAGTGTCAGCGGAGAAATCTTGAAACATAAGGATTGTAGCGTCTCCAGCCTTAACAGGCTGTTGTTTGGATAATGCTGGAATAAGGTAAGTTTGTCTTGAAAATTTAATATTCTAGCGATAACAGGCCTAGGCCTAGTTCTATCTTTATTGCCTGAGCGAGGTAGACCAAGTCTGTGCGCTCTCTCCACTGGGATGGGATATAGGGTAGATGGCATCTTTAAAATTGTAGGCAAGGTTTCTGATATAAAATTAACAAGATTGTCATATTGTTGTTCTTCCGGAAGGCCTATAATTCTTATATTATTTCTTCTAGAACGATTTTCTAGATCTTCTAATCTGTTTTGAATTTTCTGTACGTTATTATTTATACCTTCTAGATTAGAACTATGCGTTATTGTTAGATCTTCCAGGTCCGAAACTCTTTGTTCGGCTTCCTGCAGCCTATTGGAGAATTGACGAACCTCTTGTGTCAGAGAAAGAAAATCTTGTTTGATTTCAGCTCTAAGAGCCTCAAATTTAGGAGAGAGCGCATCAGATATACTAGCGACTAAGCTGTGAATATTGGTTACTTCTTGTACAACTGGTACATTTAACATAGTTGGTTGCGCTTCTGTGGGAGGCTCCTGATTACCCTTCAATTTTCTGTCTCTCTGTCTTGCTGCCATGGCTGGAGAAATATTCCGGGGTGAGGTGTGAAGGAATTTATCCATGTGCCAGAAAAGAAAAGAGAATTAAAAAAAATTGAAGTGAGGCAATTTATCTAAGTGAAGATCAATACAGGGAGTGAACTTAATTTTAGAGTTAAGTTTGAGAAGGTGAAGCGTTCTCAAATAGACAAGTGAGGATAGGGATGTGCACTATTGTGACCAAGTGAGGGAAAAGAAAAGGGGAGAGAGAAAAAAAAAAAAAAAAAAAGGAAAGAAAGAAAGGAAAAATAATAAACTGTGAATTAAATCGTGTTATTTAGATCCAGCCAGGGATGCAGAGATCAGGGACGTTATTAATGTTAGGCAATTTTATGCCAATTTGTTAATTGTCTTACTGTTGCTAATCTTCAAAAGACACAATAAAGGAAATGGTATCTCTGAAAGCAGCAACAGCAATTTCTTAATTAGATTTATATCCAAGAAAATATTATTCCAGCAATTATATACAGTATATTTTATAGGTAAGCAAACATATTCACAGTGACCTAGTTATATCCTGGTTCAGTCAGTTTCATTTGTATTTTATTTTCAGAGAAGTTAAAATATCTCTTCTTTAAAGAAAATTTATAAGGTAGTTTTAACTAATGATCTTTATATTTCTATATAAACTTTCAACCTGTCCAATAGTAAGGGATAGTATTTTATTTTCAGGGAACGTAGGAGATTTATTCTTAGGAAAGAGTTATTAGATAATATAACTGAGGATCTTTTATCTCTATATAGCCCTTCCCTCCAAGCAGTAATAATGGGTAATATATCCTGAAAAAGGTTATAGTAAATTTCTCTGGTATTGAATTATTAATTCCTTATTCACACTCAATAACCTTTGATTTTTTTTTTTCCTCCCCTTCTCCTCTCCCTTCTCTCTCCCCTGAGAATGTTTCACTTTTTAGAGGAGAAAGTACAATGTCTTTTTACATACTATGCACATTTTACACATTCTTAAGCATTAACATTTTTGCCTAGATTTGCTCAATACATTGATATGACAAAAATTGTAGCGACAAGTAATATAGTTAAATAAAATTAAATGTGCCAAACAAATCATATGCAGAAAAAAGAATCATATAAGGAGCCAATGAAAAAAAAAAAAAAAAAAAGTTCCTTTATATAGTTAATAAAGTTCAGCCAGTTCTTGTATGTATGCAGCTCGTCACCTTACCTGGGTCATTCTATGCATCAGTGTTTAACTAATAGCCAGGTAGGTGGGCAGAAAGAGCCTTCAATATGAGAAAATGCCAAAATTGCTGATACCTATTAGAGGGGTTAATTATACAGCCATCTTCCATAGCATTTTTACCAGGATCCATACAGTGTTCCCCAGGACATGCAGCTCTGGTTGGTATCCCCAAAAAAAAGGTGAAGAGAGAAAAACATGCTCCCAGATTGAGCACCTCCTAATTTAGCGCTTACCCACAGCGTCTCGAGGAACCAGAGCAGAGATATGCAGAGGCGCTGCACAGGGAGATCTCAGCGGCAACTGCCAGGCTAGCTACACACAGCCCCGACCTCCCACGCAGCACCGGTGGGGGAGGGGGGATTCTCCAGCAAGCTTTCAGTCCGGCACCGAGCAGAGCCGCTTCGAGTACTTATCGCTCCCTGCTTGAAGATGCGGCTCCGCCACCACACTTCAGCTCAGTCTCACGGATGATTTCTGTCTCCCTCGCAACTTCGGTGGGGGAGAGGAAGGTATGTGGGGGGTCCGCCGCGCTGCTGTGGGTACTCAGGGCAGGAGTCAGGAAAAAAACATCAGGTCCTTTGTTAGTGCAGCAGTGTTGATATATGTAAATAGCCTTATCCTCCCACGCAGCACCGGTGGGGGAGGAAAGGGTATGGAGAGAATCTGCTGTTATCCTACAGGTAATTAGGGCCAGGTTCAAGGCAGTTTATCAGTATAGCAGAGAGAGTGTATAAAGATAGCCTCAACCTCCCACGCAGCACCGGTGGGGGAGGGAGGCACTCTGTTCCTCTTTGAAGTTATATCACAAGTTCTAATATATATAAAAAGAGGAAGCCCAAGGTATAGGCTTTTTGCAAGCTGACTAATAATGTCAGCACAGTGGGATGTCTGTCCACTGTCTGGTTCCAGGAGCGTTGATACAGGCTATCCAAGAAGCTACCCAGGTCCCTGGGTTTGGCACGAGAAACTCCACCAGCAGCTGCAGGACTGGAAGGTAATCACACACAGGTGTGTGCAGTTAGCTCCTCCTCCGGAAACCACTCCTCAGGCAGAGCATTACATTTTAAGCAACTTTCCAATTTACTTCTATTAGTTAATTTGCTTCCTTCTCTTGTTATACTTTGCTGAAAGGTTTTTCTAGGAAAGCCAGGAACAGCAAAGAACCTAAAGTAGGTTCTAGCTGCTTATTGGTGGCTGTATATACAGTATATATCGATTGTGATTGGCTCACCCATGTGTTCAGTTAGAAACCAGTAGTGCATTGCTTCTCCTTCAATAAATGATACCAAGAGAATGAAGCACATTTGATAAAAGAAGTAAACTGGAAAGTTGTTTAAAATTGTATGTTCTGCCTAAATCATGAATTTTTTTGGGGGGGTTTCATGTTCCTTTAAAGTTTAATTTTGACTCTACTCTCCCTTTAAAATTGATTTCTCTAAACCTGCCCTGCTTAGGCTGGTTTCAGTTAAAATAAAGATAGTTGTATCTTTATTTAGTATAGACCCATACTTATAGGATCATGCATCTTTTATTTAAAGGAAATATACAAATACAAATGAATGATTTTACCTCTTTAGCTGTCAGTAACAAATGTAACAAATTATTTTACCCCCTTGTCTGCCCCTCATTTATTTCTGCTCCATACTGTAGTGCATATAGCCATGGGGATTTTTTTTTTGGAATAAGCACTTGTTAATTTACAATATTTAGTTCTAATTTAAAATATTTAAGGAAAATCATTGTCTCTTTATAGGGCAATTAAAAACATGGTGGGGGAGGGGCATGTGAGGTGGGAGGGGCACATGAGATGGGAGGGGCAATAGGGTAAAGATGGGGAAAAGGAGGTAGGTAGGTGGAGCAAAGAGGGGGTGGGGGGCCCTGCCATACTTTTGCCCAGGGACCCTGGTTGGTCTCAGTCCGCCCCTGCAAGGGTCCCCGACCCTCAACAGGCACGACAGCATGAAAGACCCCATATGCCATGACTTCCTTTTGCACAATCGAGTACAGGTATGGCATCGATTTTAGGAACCCGGAGATAATTTTTAGGAACCGGGAGATGGAAAAAAATGCTTGGACACCCAGTACAGGTCGTTCTCCTTCAGCCTTTTTATACGAGGGTCCTCGACCCTCAACAGGACAGACAGTTTGAAAGACCCCATATGCCATGACTTCCTTTTGCACAATCGAGTACAGGTATGGCATTGATTTTAGGAACCCGGAGATGATTTTAGGAACCGGGAGATGGAAAAAGATGCTTGGTCGATCCTCCTACTTCAAATTTGGGGCACTGCGCGTGCAATCTACTGTGCCACCAGATATGAGTGGTGTGTTAAGTAGTACTATTCTTAGCAGTTTAATCCCTGTTATGTGCCTTTTTTTTGGTTTGGGTTTTGAAGCCACAGTGCAGCACCAGAGGCCAGAAAAATTAGGCATGTACACATGCATGAAAAATCAGGTATTGTAGCAGCGGCCAGAAAAATTGATGTTTGTTTGACAGTTTGAAAGTGCCCTAAAACATTGCGGCTTGAACCCTAGTTGTTGGCGGATAAGTCACGCAAGTCATCCGGCATTCGAAGATAAAATACAGCAGCGTGTGGACCATTTTTAGCCAAAGGCAGCTCATCTCATCAGGCCTTTTTTACTCAAATCTATCGCCCAATGTCAGTCCCTTCGGGATCCATCCCTCATTCATTTTAATAAAGGTGAGGTAATCAAGACTTTTGACCTAGGCAACTTCTCTTCTCAGTGACAATACCTCCTGCTGCACTGAAGGTCCTTTCTGACAGGACACTTGAAGCGGGGCAGGCCAGAAGTTCGATTGCAAATTGGGATAGCTCAGGCCACAGGTCAAGCCTGCACACCCAGTAGTCAAGGGGTTCATCACTCCTCAGAGTGTCGAGATCTGCAGTTAAGGCGAGGTAATCTGCTACCTGTCAGTTGAGTCGTTCTCTGAGGCTGGATCCCGAAGGGCTGTGGCGATGCATAGGAGTTAAAAAGGTCCGCATGTCCTCCATCAACAACACGTCTGGAAAGCATCCTGTCCTTGCCGGCGTGGTCGTGGGAGGAGGAGGATTACTTTCACCTCTTCCCCTGTTAGATTCCCGTTGTGCTGTGACATCACCCTTAGACGCTGTGTAAAATTAATTTACTTGCAACAGAAACAGACCCAAATACTTTTAGATAAATTTAATACTATACAGCTTATAACCTTATTTTATCTTTTCCACTAACTCCTTGCACAAATCTTGCAAATACAACATACTTGAATCAACCTGTTAATCTTTTTTTCATTTACCAGAACGTGACCGAAAGTCACACAATTATCCGCACATTCACAAATCCCTTAATTAGTGCATTTGCAAAAACAATACATTTATATGCCGCAACAGGTGGACAGTCTTCATTTGCATACAACAAATATCACTTAAAACTAAAAACTGCTATTAATAACGCACATAATTAAAGGGACACTGAACCCAAATGTTTTCTTTCGTGATTCAGATAGAGCATAACATTTTAAGCAACTTTCTAATTTAATCCTATTATCAAATGTTCTTTATTCTCTTGGTATCTTTATTTGAAATGCAAGAATGTAAGTTTAAATGCCGGCCCATTTTTGGTGAACAACCTAGGTTGCCTTTGCTGATTGGTGGATAAATTCATCCACCAATCAAAAACTGCTGCCCAGAGTTCTGAACCAAGATAAAAGCTTAGATGCCTTCTTTTTCAAATAAAGATAGCAAGAGAACGAAGAAACATTGATAATAGGAGTAAATTAGAAAGTTGCTTAAAATTGCATGCTCTATCTGAATCATGAAAGAAAAAAATTGGGTTCAGTGTCCCTTTAAGAACATACATATAACTTTAAAATAGAGTTACAACAATAACAAGCAAATCATTAGTGTCAGATTTCTTAGCTAAGAATCCCTGATACACACACACAGCTCCAGCCTGCATCAAACATCAAGGCCAACTTTCTTTTGCAGCGATTGTACACAAAAATCATATCAACTCTCATACCTCAAATATTTCACTCCCAGCATTTATTCTTACGCAATTTCAACATACATCAAACTCTTAGTGACACAGAAAACACATTAACAGTCTCTTTCCTTCTTTCAGGAAAACATATATTTCATATCATACCAAAGACATTTAAGAATACAATAAGATTAACTTTCCACCAAATTTAAAATGTATTTGAAAGTGTCGGAATCTGCAAGGAATGGCCATTTTCCCAACAAATTGTGACAAACAAATTTCAAACAAAATAATACATTCTCAGATCTTTTGTTTTAGAGTAAGGTCTAGATTTATCAAAGGCAAGTCGTAGTGTCTGATACGTGCGCCTGAAACTGCGCCTCTGCTCGCTTCTGTGATGGTGCAAATTTGCACTCATATTTGTCACGAAACTGCTCGCAACTATACGCCTTTTAGAACAGGCGAGCTGTAGCGTATTATGATAAATCCCGCTTGTCGCAATTGTACTTCCCCATATTTATCATGAATCTAACTCAATTTTGCACCTGTATCTATTTCTATATAGCTATTGTATGCCCTAATATATATAGTTTCATATATTTCAATTTCAGTGTCTGTCTACATATGTAGATAAATTGTGTGTACATCTAATATATAGTTTTATGTAGATCTCACAATAACAATATAATAGCATGCATGGTAGTTGTCATTTTTTATTATGTCTACTGCTATTAAAATGTAAATGCATTGACATAATTTATATATATATATATATATATATATATATATATATATATATATATATATATATATATATGTCAAATAGTATTTACACAAAGCAGTCTATTGAATGTTATATGTGTATTTGTATAGTAATCTTCTTAACTCAATTATCACTTCCATGATACACTTCACAAAAAGGTTACAAAAAGTTTACACCTGTCTATGCCAAATGCATCAACAAATCCTGTAGAGACATTGCACAACATATATGCGCATGAAAAATTATATACTTTGCGCATTTTTAACAGGCAAAAGTAGATTGTAATAATATTTCTAAGCAGATGCTTAGGTTAAATTTTCTCCAACTCATCTATATGAAAATGTTGACTCTCCTCATTGTGCCATACTGTTATGTGAAGCAACTATGCTCATTGTGACATTATCAATATTTTAATTTCATTCATAAATAATGCGACCGACTCATTAATTTGCTTAACCCAAAAAAAATTATTAAATACTAACAATAATTTAATAATAAATTAACCAAAAAATCATTAACGTTAACTAAAAATAAATTACCAAAACACTCAGATTGCTTCAAAAGCCTGTCTGGTCAATATAATTTTTTTGAGTAGCCAGGGCCGGCATTTGGGCAAGGCGGTCGAGGTGACCGCCTCGGGCCCCGCAGTCAGAGGGGCCCCGCAGTCAGGGCGGCCCCGCAGAAGGGGAAAATTTATTTATTTATTTTTAAATAATTTTTATTTATTTTTTCCAATATTTTTTTTTGGCAGCTTTTTTTTTTTGGCACCTTTTTTCCCCCGCAATTTTTTTGCAGGCAGGGGAGAGGAGAGAGGCCAGTCCATGTGCTTAGCAGCAGGATATATTTTTATCTCCAATCATTCTGTGCTGTCACTGAGGGAAGGAGGCGGAGTATGAACCTGGAGGCGGAGCATAGCTGCCTGCTCGACTTCAGTCAGTGCGCAACAGGCAGCAGAGCTGAGCAGTCGCAGGTGGCAGGTGAGGATCGTCTTCATAGTAGCTCAGGTGAGGAGTCCTGCTTTGGCCCCAGGCCCCCCAGACAGACACAGTATGTATGTGTGACGTGTGACTATGCCAACTAGTCTGTGCCACTGCTGCTGCCACTCAAAGTTAGGTGTGCTGGCGTGTGGGGGGGTCGGGACCTTGTGAGGAAGACTGAGGTCGTAGGAAGCACATCAGAATTGATTTGTGTTGGAAAAACGCAGTCGGTATTTTTAGTATAGTATATGATGAGCAGGAGCTCAGCTAATCAAACGGATAGACATCAATACCTCATGACTCTATTTAATTTCTGACAGAAATTAAATAGAGTCATGAGGACTCTATTGTTTTCCTGATATCCTCTAGAGATAACTTATCTGTAGAGGATATCAGGAAAACACTAGATCAGGGGGTCACATATATATATATGTGTATGTATGTGTGTGTGTATATATATATATATATATATATATATATATGTGTGTATATATATATATATATGTGTGTGTATGTATATATATATATGTGTGTGTATGTATATATATATATGTGTATATATATATATATATATATGTATATATATATATATATATATATATATATATATATATATATATATTTGTGTGTGTATTTGTGTATGGGTGTGTGTGTGTACATTAAAAAACGGAAAGAAAGTATATATATATATATACACACAAATTATAAATATATATACATTTTTATATATATATATATATATATATATATACACGCACAAATTATAAATATATATATCATTTGTTTCCGTTTTTTAATGTGCCCCCCTAATTAACCACTGGCCCCACCTTGGCCCCCAGTAAAATTTGTCTAGAACCGCCACTGCATGAGGTATTGATGTCTATCCGTTTGATTGTAGCTGAGCTCATCATATACTATACTAACAATACCGACTGCATTTTTCCAACACAAATCAATGCACAGCAGCACAGTGTACACTTGTGACAGTGATATTAGGTTATGCTGTAAGCAATGTAAAGCGGTTGTTAAAATAGGAATATCAAAAAGTAATCAAAAACATATAAGTAGCAGGTATAAGAAAAATATCACAAATACAGCAAATGTCAATAGAATGTTTTTTTGGGGTTTTTTTTGTGTGTGGCATTTTTGAATTGTATAATTAAAAATGTGTGGTAGTTTTTCTCCCTTGGCCTTAAAGGGACAGTAAACCTTAAAAATAATGTTATATAATTCTGCACATAGTGCAGAATTATATAACATTAATTAAGTGCTATAGTTCTAAAAGCCTTTTTTACCTTTAAATATGTAAAAATTATGGCGCTTTTACAGACCTGCTCTCTGCTCTCTGCTGAGCGGGTCTGTAATATTTAGTCAGCGCATCGGGCCAGCTGTATAGTCACAGCCTGGCCCGACCGCGCCATAGCACTAAGTGCAGCTCGCTCCTGTCACAGGAGCGAGCTGCACTTAGTCTTATGGCGCGGTTGGGCCGGGCTGTGACTATACAGCTGGCCCGATGCGCTGACTAAATATTACAGACCCGCTCCGCAGAGAGCGGGTCTGTAAAAGCGCCATAATTTTTACGTATTAAAAGGTAAAAAAGGCTTTTAGAACTATAGCACTTAAATAATGTTATATAATTCTGCACTATGTATAGAATTATATAACATTATTTTTAAGGTTTACTGTCCCTTTAATATTTATTTACAACAGCTGAATACAATATTTACAACAGCTGAATACAATATTTTATACATATCATACATACTGTCTGTAATATATTGTTAGCAAGCTGAGCTGTTGCTGAAAAAGTAAATAGATGCAGTTTAGGCAGAGCAGTAGTTTGCATTTAATTGTGAGCTTTCTCAGTTTTGTAGAGGTAGGCAGCTGAAATAGGAATTTATGCTTAATTTGTTTGCTTCCTTCATGTGTTTTTATTCAATAGCACAGATAAGACAATATACCTTCACTCTTGAAATAATTCAACTTTTTTCATTTTATTTTGATTGAATATATACATTATTTTATATCAAAGTAAACTACAATTTAGTATAGCATTGCTATTTTTAAAATACATACTCAAATTAGCATACATGCAATTATGAAAAAAAGAAACTTAAATTCACAATAATAAACTTGCATATTGAGCTAATAAAAATGCTGCTTGCATGTTGTAAAGCTTGTATTCTGTACCTACTGAGCTTTCAGATTACTTTTGGAGAATGGCACATCTGACCGTCTGCTCCTGGTCATTTAAATTGTCTCCAGGCAGGCTGTTTGTGTGAAATTGCACTGAGCTGAGTGAGCTCCTGACATTATACAAATAAATTATTATTAAATTATGCAAAACCTGCATTTCATTGCTGATGCTCGTAATTCTGAAATATTTAAAAGGGAGTGAGTAGTAGTAGTAGTAATTATATAATTATCTTTATTAGACGGTGACCTTGTATTGTAATTTTTGTTGTCTGTTGTGAATTTAATTGCATTATTGCAATATTTTCTGGTATAGAAGTAGTAAAACATATTATTCTTGAGTGAGTTATAAAGGTTTTCTCTGTCATTTATTTTTATTTTTTACTTTGTTAAATTTAAAAAAAGATGCTTGTCCGAAATTAATTTGATATATTTAACTAAAATGAAGTGTATCATGCACAGGTTACTCAGATATTCATTTTTCAATGCCAGATATATATATATATATATATATATATATATATATATATATATATATATATATATATATAATTTTAATTACATCTTCCTATGTGTGAAAAAAAAATGTTTTGTTTTCATGTGTGTTGTGTAGAAAGAAGTGCCCTTATCTCACAGATAAGGGGCAGGGCACTTATTTCTCCACAACACACATGAAATCAAAACGGGTTTTTTTTCACACATAGGTAGGAAGGTGTGATTAAAATAAAAAATATATATATTTAAAATACTCTTGATTAGGTGCTATTAATATGGACAGTAATGTTTTTTTTTTAAAAATAATTTTTTTATTGAAGTTAAGCATAAATCATAACAACAAAGTCTCGCCTTAAGGCCAAAGTTACAACAAAGAGAATAATACATTGTCTTTACAGGGATATTATTGCGAGAGTAGTATACACATACATTTCAAATCTGACTATGAAGATAGACAATATCTTAGGCGAGAGAAAATAGAACTTCATTTTATTTTATCAGCGTATGAACTCCACACTCTAATAATATTTTACCTAGGACCAAACCATCAGCCTGTGGAGATTTAATATGAGTATCAGCCACTCTTGGGCTGAGATATATAGGGGGGGGAGGGGGATATTCAACGGGTAAGCACCGCTATACGTATAGGGAACATTGGTGGGGGGACGGAGCCACATATAAATAGGAAAGTATTCACATGTTTAAAGTAGTAATTTAGCAGTAATAAAATCTCAGACATATCTTAGTGGACAGGAAGATAGGTTGAACTACTATATTAGGTTCCACTGGATAGGCTAAGTGTGGTCAATGGGAAACTAAGGATGGCAGTCACACATGTACTCTGGCAAATAACTATGAAGATGTACCTATATACCTCTGAACTTTAGGATTTTCTGATTATAACAGGTTTAGTAGGGTGTAGGTAATCTAGTGCCATTTGATAGTTTTATGGGAAACCTAACATAGGCTATTTCAAAGCGACTGATATTTCACTACTCTCTAACAGCGCCATTCTTCCCATGATGACAATTATGCCCTGGGAGGTTGGGACAGTATAGCTAAGCAATGGCACCATTGCAATATTCATCACAAAATGCTTAATCTTTATAGTTAAACAGGATCTAGAGTGAATTGTAAACAAGTAAAGGGCAAATTTCGCCCATAACAAAAACTTATCAGAGTGGAGTGATATATGAACTAAAATAACTTTTTATATCCCAAAAATGACCTAGGGAAAATTAAGATAGCCATTTAGCAAATGTATCATTACACAATTTATATGTAAAGAATATTACCATGGGATATAAAACTATATCTAAATTATAGACTCAGATTACCATATTATGCAGGAATAGAAAATATTATACATTACATATACGAACAAGAGAATATAAACCTTCCTACTAGTGCAAGAACCAGCTAGCGCTGTGGTCTTATGTATAAGTGTACCTTTAAGATAGATTATAATAATCTACAAAATTAGGAAATTGCTATCATCTAAGCACAAAAATAAAAATATAAGCATAACAACAAGGGAGACGTCCTATTAAGGCATATGATAGAATAGGAATAGTAGTCATATCTGCATAAGTTTACTCAGATTGTTATTCAGACAATTAACACCAGCCATGACCAATGTTAAACTAAGCACGTAATGCAATCATATTTAGCCGGAAAAAAAAAAAAAAAAAAAAAAAAAAAATGTATATAACATATTAAAACTTTTATGAGCCAGAAGCAGGACAGACACAGATATTAATATCCAATTTTCATGCATTGAGGCTGCACTCCAGACAACGATCCATACATTCCAGCAATACAAAAAGTCATTTTAATATATAGTGGAAAACCCTGGGATAATAAGAGTTCATAAACCATATCAGAAAGGAAAGTTATAAATCCTGAGTGAACTCGCAGAGAGAGAGAAAAAAAAAACCCTTGCAGTACGGCAGAGTCTGTCCACGGATCAGGGTTAGAGTAATAAATTTAGCCGATCCCTGCCTTATGGAGCTCAATTTTTAATGGGATGGAATATTCTGCTGGTTGCGTGTGATACCCGAAAACAATTCTTTTGGCTGGGTTATCTGTAATGCAAATCAAAGAGTCTCAGTGACACACAGAAAGGCACCTACCACTGTGAGGGATTACATGTTGAGTTTGGGTGCCGATATAATATGATGTCAATTCAGGGGTTAGGTTGAATCTGAACCCCAATAGCGCTGGGCACCCGGAAAAGTAGGATAGTGATTCTCCCTTCTTTAGCAGTCCCCTAGCTGAGTCTGATCCGGAGCCCAGAGAGGAGATGTCGAAAGTTCCAAGGAGGATCAAGGGTTGTTCCACAGCACTGGGAGCAGTTTCGCGCCAGTTGTAACGGATTTGCGGGCTAGTTTCTAGTTGCTTCTGAGGCCCTGCATATCCCGGGGAGTCGGCCCCCCGCCCTTGGTAAGCGACAGATCCGGGGTCATTGTATTCAGCTCCCATAGTGGGTAGAGTAATGGCAGCTAATAAGTCCTCAGATGGCAATGGCTGGTCGGTAAACGTACCGCAAGCCGATTTCAGTGCGGCCGAGAGGTCGGCAAATCCCTCTTCTATCTGTCTCTCAAGATGTTTCAGCGCGGTCCTCACTAGATCATGAGGATCCTCCGTAGGTGTCATTTTAGCCTCGTGGCTATATGAAAGATTGAGTTCCAAGTGGAATTTATGGCTCAGACTTCTAATTCCAACCTGCGAGATAGCATATTAGATGAGCTTGCCGTGGCTAATGTTAGGGTGTCCGAATTTAGGCAGAAACCCCTATTAATAGGAATGAAAGCCGGAGCTCTAGCAATGTGCGTCCATTTCTCTTGGCAGTTGGCTCCGCCCCCTGGACAGTAATGTTTTGTTAAAGACCTAAGCTGGTGCTGCAGCAGACTGCAGTATTAATACAGATGTCTTTTTAAATCATTTGTCTTTTATACAGTTTTCTATAAAAAAAAAAAACACATTATGGGAGTCTCTTACTAGCCACTGTCAAGCCTCTGAACTTAAACTTCAAGAATCATTTCAAAGTTTCAAACTAATTTTCTGGCTGCTTAATTGCTATAAAATAAAATTTAACAAGTTAAAATGCATTCTAAATAAAAAACATAATTAGCAGCTGGGCCTGTCATCCATTATTTTTAAATGCATATGCATAATAACTCATTATAAAGAAAGGCCCGCCTGAGAGAGAATTGAAAGAGGGCACATTGACCCCCACTTACCTGAAGAAGTGGAAGGTTCCGCTGGAGGGGAGGAGCAGGACAGGAGGTGTTAAATACACTCCCTTGCTCCGAGACGTCACATTCAGGCCCAGGAGCATCACGGCTGGTTTTTGAGTGCGGAGCTTGAGTGCGGTGATGGAGGCGCTGTTGCAGGACTTGCTGGAGGCGGCGAGGCGGAATGGGGAGCAGTGGATCCGGGAGCGGCTGCAAGAAGGAGCGTTGACGCTGGGAACCCCAGTCGAGGGTGCGGCAGTGGACCGGAGCAGCAGACGGCCGCCAGGAGGTCGAGACCTCCAGAGCTGCTCAGTCCGGAAGGATACGGCTCCAGGCTTCGGAGTGGAGGGCCTGGAGGTCAGGCGACTGCGGCTGCTGGAGCAGAGGTGAGAAGAGGCCGGAGATCCGGAGCGGTAGCGGAGGTGCGGCCAGTAACGGCGCCGGCGGATGATGTCATGGCCGGGAGGAGCCGGGCACAGGACGGGGCAGATGGCGGACCGGGAGAGGAAGCGGCGGAGGTGCAGGTAAGGCCCACTGAGCTATCGAATGTTGGCAGGCTATTCGGGGGGCAGTGGGGGCCTGATCGGGGCACATGGGGACGGGCTGCTGGTGAGGTGAGGCCGGAGCTAAGGCCTGGGCAGGGTTCGGGTGGGGTAGGCCGGAATAAGGCCGTGGGTTGGAGATTTAGGTGCCTTAAGGGGAGCAGGGATTGGGGTAAGGGGGGTGAGGCCGGGCAATAAGGCCTAGAGTAAGGATTAGGCAGGGGGGAGAGGCCGCGCAATAAGGCCTAGAGTGCCGCGCGATACGGGCCTCTAGTGAGGGAAGGGTTTGAAAGAAGGTTTTTAGGGCGCTAGGAGGAGGCCAGATATAAGGCCTAGAAAGGCATCGGGCCTACAATAGGGAAATGGAGCCGGATGGAAGATTGTAGGGGGGGAGTGCAGTTATGAGGCTTAGAGAGGTGGGTTAGGCCGCGTGTGAGGCCTTAGATGCGGCCAGGGTAGTTAGCGGGGGGAGACTGGGAATAAGGCCTAGGGGGGTGCCAAAGGTAGTAGTAGGCCGCGAGTGAGGCCTTCAGAGAGGGCCCGGGTAGTTGTCGGGGGAGGCCGCAAATAAGGCTGATTGAGGTGGCTGGCCACAAGGCCGCAGAGTAGCTGATGGAGGTAGGGGGGCGGCTGGCCACAAGGCTGCAGAGTAGCGGGGGGGTTGGATTTTTTGGCGGATAGAGGGAGGGGGGGAGGCCGGGCACAAGGCCAAGAGGCGATGAGGTAAAAAAGGGGCAAGTTGGCTCAAAGGGCCTGTAGGGGAGGGTAGGGCAGCTAGGGACCGGGGGGGGCAGTGGGCAAAACAGCTTGAGAGGGGAGTGCGGGTGGGGGTAGGGGATCGCGAAGATGAGGGGCCCTGGAGAGCCTGAAGGAAGATTGGCTCGGGGGGGGGAGCTGCTGGCTGAGTTTGGGGAGCAAATAGGGGAGTGGGTTCTGGGTAGCAGGTGTGGGCATAGGATAAAGGGAAGGTGCTGGGGGGGAGCGGGGCATACGGAGGTTGGTTGAGAGTTGATAGGAGGGACTAATTGTGCTTTCCCTTTACAGAATCGGAGGTTGTGGTCAGGAGGGGTGTGGCGGCACCAGAAGCCAGGAGGGGTGAGATTGCGACACGGCCGGAGCAGGTAACGGACCCGCCACTGGTCCTGGATGCCAGTGGTAACTTTGATGAAGAGGAGGAGGATCGGTTGGAGGGGCCATCTACAGGACCGAGAATGGCTGGCCAGGTAGGGGAGCTGTCCGCCTTGGCGCAGCTTCTGCAAATATTGTCTCCCACACGGAGTGCGGGGATAGCGGGGCAGGGGATTCAGGAGAGAGGGGCAGGTGGTAGCAGGGAGGGTGGTAGGGATGGGCATAACCATGTGTCTCCTTTACAGACAGCAGATGCGGATACCGGTAGGGTGAGAGAGGTCCTGTCCACGGCCAGAGCGGGGGGTCCGGCGGACGCCAGAGATCAAGGTCTCCATTGAGACAGCCACGCGGAGGGGGCCATAGCCCATCCCCAACTTGGGGGCATGTGGAGAGAGATACGGGACGGAGCAGGATTGGAAGGGGGCGTTCGCCAGCTAGACGGGACAACGTGCGTAGACGTCTGGATACCAGCAGGGGTCAAGAGAGTGACAGAGAGAGAAAGAGGGAGCCCGCGGCGGAGCCTGACAGGGAGAGAAGGAGGGAGCCTGCGGAGGAATGGCAGGACAGACCGGACGAGGTTCAACGGGCGGCAGGTGAGGTGTTAGCTTCAGTGGCACCAGGGGTGAGTGCTTCGGGGACTGGAGAGAGAGAGATAATAGTGGCAGGGTTAAAGGGGTTGTTGTTGGCGCTGGAGATGCCAAGCAATGCGGGGGCCGCAGCGGCGGCGTGGGTGGCACCAGTTGGGGGGACCCTGGGAGTGGCTACAGCGGCAGGTGGCAGTGAGAGGGTTGGTGCGGTGGTGGGTTTGAGTGGTGTGGAGGGCGTACGAGTGCCGGAGGGGGCCCTCAGAAGGCCTTGCTTATGCTCGGTAGGACTGCTGGGTATTCACCTGACGAGTGAACTGAAAGAAAAGATAGGGAAGAGGGAGTTTGTGGAGATATTCTCCTTACTGCCGCTAGAGCATATACTGGAGGTTAAGGAGGATGAGAAGGAGAAAGGAAAGAAAGAGGAGGAGGAGAGGAAAAAGTGGTGGAGGAGGATGCCTAAGACGTTCGGGAACTGGTCCCGGGCCTTTTGTATCCTGGCTAGCGTTATTTGTGAGAAGTCCCCGGAGCACGGGGCTCCGTTGTTCTGTTACTACAATGAGATATCAAGTGCATACAGGACTTATGGGGGAATGGCTTGGTGGAGGTATGATGAGGGTTTTAAGCAGCGGATGGCGGTACGTCACGATATGCGGTGGGACGATAGGGACATGGGGATTTGGCTTGAGATGATGACCCCCTTACGGGGGAGCTATTCATTTCATAGCTACGGACAGGCAAGTGGGGGCAGCAGTGGGAGTAGCGGAGCTGGGGCGGCGATACGGAAGGGACTGTGCTTTCAGTTCAACGAAGGGCAGTGCAGGTTCGGAGCGTCATGCAAATACAAGCATGAGCGTTCCGTGTGCGGCGGGATTCATTCCGGAGCAAAGTGCTTCAAAAAAGGGAGAGGAGGGGCCCGCGCAGGTGAGGTGGGTGCACTGGGCGCGGACACCGGTGAAAGTAGGAAGGATGGTGCCGTGGCTAGAGGCATACGCCCATGAGCGGGGCCATGCCGGGGATGCGGAATTGATCTTGACGGGCTTCAGTACGGGATTTATGATCCTGTACAAGGAGCATCAGGGGTCGGGGTTGTGGGCAATTTGAAATCGGGTAGGGAATATCCGGGGATCTTGAGGGAGAAGTTGTGGAAGGAGGTCAAGTTGGGTAGAATGGCGGGTCCATGCAAGGACGCTCCATTGCCGAACCTGAGGGTGTCCCCATTGGGGGTGTCCCGAAAAAAACCCCGGGGCAGTTCCGGATGATTCATCACCTGTCCTACCCGAAGGGGTAGACAGTGAATGATGGCATTGACCCGGAGTTGGTCTCAGTTAAATACGCCTCCTTTGACAAGGCGGTGGGATTGGTTTGGGCTGCGGGTAGGGGAGCATTAATGGCAAAGGCGGATGTTGAGTCCGCTTTTTGGCTTCTCCCGGTACATCCAAAATGCCACCATCTGTTGGGCTGTAGGTTCGACGAACTCTACTTCGTGGACCTTTGCTTGCCGATGGGCTGGTCCATTTCATGCTCTTATTTCGAGAGGTTCAGCTCATTCGTAGAGTGGGTGGTGAAGAGGAAGGTGGGCCGAATCTCAGTCGTACATTATTTGGATGACTTTTTGTTTGTCGGTCTGGCTGGATCGGAGGCATACGAGCAGTTGGTCAGGGTGTTCGGTGAGGTAACGCGGGATTTCAGTATTCCGGTTGCAGCAGAGAAATCGGAGGGGCCGGCAACAGTGCTGAGCTTCTTAGGCATTGAGATTGACTCCGTCAAAATGGAGTGCAGGCTCCCGGACGACAAGATCCAGGATCTGCTGAGCGTGCTTGACAGGGCGCTAGGGAGTAAGAAGGTGTTGCTGAGAGAGGTTCAGTTGCTCTTGGGTAAATTGAATTTCGCTGGGCGAATAATACCCATTGGGCGGTTCTTTTGTAGGAGGTTATCTTTGGCCACGGTGGGAGTCACCGACCCAAGATTTCACCTGCGGTTGACAAAAGAGGTCAAAGAATAACTAAAAGTGTGGAAAATCTTTTTGGAAGATTTCAATGGGAGATTGCTGATTCAGGAGACGGGGTGGTCGGACGACTAGTTGTGCCTGTATACAGACGCGTTGGGGGCCAACAGTTTTGGGGCTTTTCTGGGGGGTCGTTGGTGCGCGGTGGCTTGGCCGCCGGAGTGGATTGCAGGTGGACTCATGAAGAACTTAACGTTCTTAGAGCTATTTCCGTTGGTGGTGGCACTTAGAATCTGGCCGGAGCAGTTGAGCAACAAGAGGGTTTGCTTTCACTCAGACAATTTGGGTGTGGTATGGGCCATCAACCGTCTCATGGCTAATACGCTGGCGGTAATACGACTGCTCAGGGCATTTGTGTTAGAATGTTTGCGGTGCAATATTTCATTTAGGGCAGTGCATGTTCCGGGCCGGTATAATGTAATTGCTGACTCTCTGTCACGATTTCAGTGGGACAGGTTCCGAGAGGCGGCCCCGGAGGCAGACACAGTAGGAGTCATTTGTCCAGGGGGTCTGTGGCAGCTTGGTGGCCTCGAGCATTGAGCATGGTGAAGGGGGCTTTAGCCCCCGGCACATGGAGGGCTTATGCCCGAGTGTGGAAACAGTGGTGGGTCTTTGTGGATCAGGAATAGAGGCAGAGGGAATGTGAAGGGAATGTTGGTGTGCTTTTGCAATGGATCAAGGGCTGGGAGAGGGAGAGGCTATCGCCTTCGAGTGTCGCAAGAGAATGGCGGCTCTGGCATTTTTATTTCAGATGTTAGGCCACGAGGATGTGACTAAGGTATTCGTGGTACGCATGGCGGTTAGAGGGTTGTGTAGGGGGGGCACTAGGCCGGATGGTCGGAGTCCGGTGACGTTTGCCATTCTCAAGGGGCTGGTGGATAAATTGAGGGAGATTTGCACTTCATGGCATGAGGAGTTGTTGTTTATGACGGCATTTGTCCTGGCTTTCTTTGGGGCATTTAGGGTGTCCAAGTTGATGGGGAAGAACCGGGGTGATAGGAACGGGTTGCGAAGGGAGGAAGTTGTTTTGAAGGACGGAGTGGTGGAATTGTGGGTCCGGCGGTCTAAGACGGACCAGGAGGGCAGAGGGGTGGTGGTAAGGCTGCATAGGGTTGGGGGACGTTGCTGCCCGGTGGGAGTAGTTCAGGAGTATCTCAGTGCATCGGACGACTCGGCGGGGCCATTGCTGATTCATGCGGACGGTTCGTCTTTATCCAGGTTTCAGTTTACGGCGGTGTTGCGGAAGGGGTTGGCTTCAATGGGGCTACAGAGTGCGGATTTTGGGTCACATTCGTTCAGGATCGGGGTAGCTACAGAGGCAGCTAATTTGGGTTTAGATGGTGGAGTCATTAGAAGGATCGGGAGATGGAGGTCAGAAAGATATCGGGGGTATGTGAGACCAGGGTTGGTGTTACCAGCGGGTTGCCTGATGTTTTATGATCTCTTTCAATTTACAGGTCCAGCGAGGTGTTGGATCTTAGGACATTCATATGTCTTTTGGGCGCGGAAGGCAGCTGCAGTTAGAGACAAGGGGATGTAGCTGGGACTCGCTGAAGACAGGGTTTCTGTGAGATGGTTTGGGATAAGGGGCATGAAATGGGGCTAAGTTGTGGGAACGGTGGTTGAGCACGTTAGAAGGTTTGGCCCTCCTCAGGTGCTAGTGGTTCACGCGGGGGGGAATGATTTGGGATTCGTTTCACAGAGGGAGCTGGTGGAGGAGATAAAAGGAAGCTTTTGGAGGTTGTGTCAGTTATTCCCAGGTTTAATAATCGTATGGTCTGAGATTGATAGTTGGCAGGTATGGAAGTCAGCATGGGACCTTAAAAAGTTGGAGGCATCTAGACGCAAGGTGAACAGGATGGTTAGTGGATTTGTGAAAAAAACTGGGGGGGTTCGGTTTAAGACATTTTGAATTTGAGGGTAGGTGTTTCTACCTGAAGGATGGTGTGCACCTAAATGAGGTGGGGTTGCACCTGTTTAATTTCACATTAAAAGAGGTGATCGAAAAGGCCTTGGCTATGTGTGGCGGTACTCGCTGAGAGCGAGTTGTGGCGGGGTGCTTGCTGTGGTCCGTTGAGGCTTACGCCGACGGATAGTGGCTGGAACCTGGGTGGTCTACAGAACAGAAAGCACAAAAGGGGTGGGGGCTGATAAGGAAGACAGTGGGCAAGCACTTAGGGGGGTATTTAAGTGAAACAAAAAGTTGAAAAGTGTTGTTGAATAAAGTTCAATTGTTGAAGTTGGTAATAAATAAGCTGCGGCATTTTCTTCCCCAAAAGCAAGTGTTGGTTTTTATTGTGGTGAGAGAACGGATGAATTGGAAATGTAGGGTCAAGAAAGGCCCGCCTGAGAGAGAATTGAAAGAGGGCACATTGACCCCCACTTACCTGAAGAAGTGGAAGGTTCCGCTGGAGGGGAGGAGCAGGACAGGAGGTGTTAAATACCCTCCCCTGCTCCGAGACGTCACATTCAGGCCCAGGAGCATCATGGCTGGTTTTTGCCCGCCCTCCCTCCCTGAGTTTAGGTTGAAGGGTAATATGTTGCAGCTTTGACGGGGTGCTTGCTGTGGTCCATTGAGGCTTACGCCGACGAATAGTGGCTGGTACCTGGGTGGTCTACAGAACAGGAAGTGATGGTGGACTCCCCGCCCCAAAAGGGGTGGGGGCTGATAAAGAGGACAGGGGACAAGCACTTAGGGGGGTATTTAAGTGAAACAAAAAGTTGAAAAGTGTTGTTGAATAAAGTTTAATTGTTGAAGTTGTTAATAAATAAGCTGCAGCCTTTTCTTCCCCAAAAGCAAGTGTTGGTTTTTATTGTGGTGAGAGAACGGATGAATTGGATATGTGGGGTCAATATATAATCCTGAACAATTTAATTTAACACAGCCAATATTTAACTATTTTCTTTGCCAATTAATTGAATGTACTTATTTCCAGTTATTCAGATAATATAACCTGCTTAATAATTATAATTACTTTAAAATTGTATTGCTAGGAATGGATTTCCCATGTACATATTATTTTTAGGGTGGGAATTGTAGTTTTAATTTTGAAACCGTTGGTCACTGCTTGGTTGGTTATAAGAAAATATTTTGTTTCTTTCTTTTAAGTACCGAACTAAAAGCTATGTTTCATTTTTGCAATCCTTTCTCACACACTTGTTTGTAGATATGTAGAAGTTTAACTTATGAGTGCATTAAAATGTAGGAGACAGTATGTAGTAGTCAGGGGCTGGCCTGGGCGGCCATTTTAATTTATTGGAAAAAAGTGTTAAGTGCAAGTTGCAACTTGTTGTTGAGGCATTGGTATGTGACCTATATTTTTGTGTACAGTGTAGTTTGCTTAAATCGCATTTAAAAAAATAATAATAATTGGGCAGTGGCACAGGGCTGCAAGGTATTTTTATTTTGTTCGTGAAGGGAATGTTAGTTCAAAAAAATTCAAATCTTCTTTCGAGCACCAATTTTACATGCAGGAAAACTATATGGTTATATTGTGAAAAAGTCAAAAGTCCCAGGGAGCGCTCAGACACAGCACTCAATGCGGCAAAGGTTACCAGGAACCCTGCAGTGGCCTTCACGTAGAGAGTCACACCCCCTCCAATGCGTCGTGATGACGTCACAATTTCACCCGACTGGTGCGAGGACAGGAACGTTCCACATGCACTCCAAATTCAAACAGAGATATTGGTAGTCAGCGCACCCAGGTAGGTAAAGGAATACAAAGAAAATAGTATTTGATCCAACTCCTTTATTGTAATGAATCACATTACAAGTATATAGGCAAGTGTATAGGCATCAAAAATAATACGGCTGGCAGCTCAGGTCAGGAAAAAACAAAGGTCAGACGCGTTTCCTAGTGCATTAAGCACATTATCAGCATTAGCTCCTCAGTGACCATAATGTGCACCCATAATTCCAAGTTTTATATGCACAGGTAGACTCCTCCTGGGTAATTGCCTAACCAATTATGTGTAAGCAACAATGCATATATAGGAAAAAAATTGGGTGCACACTAGGGGGAATTTGAAAAATAACACACAAAGTGTGCTGCAGTCCCAAAAATGAAAATAGCCTACATAATATGTATATTAATATATATTATATGTATATTAATATTTATAATATGCTGAAAATATTTGGGATCTGTGCACTATTAGCATGTGTATAGTTATTTACAAAAAAACAAATGAAAACAAATATCTTTAAATGCAGAATGTCATGAAAAATTTAAAGGTACAGCAATGAACAATTAAATTTGTAAATTGAAAAATGTTTTGAAAAATAAAAAAATATATAAGAGTAATACATAAATGAATATTCAAATCTGGCTTACTATTGATCCACATATAGCTTAACATCCCACTCTGAATTAAGACCAATTGGCATTCGGGTATCTAAGTGAAAAATCCAAAAAAACTCTCTTTTACTGAGGGCTATCCCTCTATTACCCCCTCTGGGGTGTCTTGGGATAGATTGGATACCCTGGAATGTCAAGAGGGAAATGTCAGAGTTATGCCATTTTTTGAAATGCAAAGATATTGGGGTAGTAGACTCAGGGTCCTCTATAGAGCGTAAATGCTCAAGAAAACGATCTTTCAAGGCTCGTGTAGTTTGACCTACGTACTGCCTCGAACAACCCTTGCATGTCAAAAGATAAATGACATAACAGGAATTGCAAGTCATATGTTCCCGAATTTGAAAACTCTTGTCATTTGCAGAAGATACAAAGCCTGTCCCAAAAGAAGCATAAGAACAAGATTTGCACCTCCTGCTGCCACATTTAAAAAACCCTGGCTTAATTGAGAGCCAATTTTTTGTATGTGGTACCCTTGGCAACATGGAAGGAGAAAGAAGATTCCCTAAAGTTGGTGATTTGCGTGACACAAAGCATGTACCATCCCTTATAATGCTTTTAAGACTCTCATCTGTATCTAAAATTGGTAATGCTTTCCGTACTATGTCACAGATTTGCCCAAATTCAACACTATACGTAGTGATGAACTTGAGTTTATTAAATCTACTAATTTTGGTAGATTTTTCTGATTGAAAGAAAGTTTTCCTGTCAAACTGGTCAACTTCCTGTTTGGTCCGTTCAAGAAGGTCCTTAGAATACCCTCTCTCAATAAGTCTAGCTGTTAATTGTGCAGAATATTTTGAATAGGTCTGTGGGTTGCTGCAATTATGTTTGACTCTGATGTATTGGGATTTGGTTATGGAATTTATGGTATGTCTAGGATGACATGACCGGGCATTCAAAATAGTATTTCCAGCACTGGATTTGCGAAACAATTGTGTTTCTATGGTGGAGGTATGCAAATCAGCACATAATTCGATGTCAAGAAATGAAATCGAAGATGTATTAACCTCCATAGTGAATTTGAGATTCAGCAGATTATCCTGGAGATAGATTTGAAGCTGTTCAAGAAGATCCATTGGGCCCTTCCAGATGAGAAGGATGTCGTCAATGTACCAACCATAATATTGGATAAATTGTCTGAAGGGGTTTATATCTCCATAGACGTGGGACAGCTCCCACCAACCCATATACAGGTTGGCATAGGAGGGGGCAAATTTAGCCCCCATAGCCGTCCCACGCCTCTGGAGATAGAACTCCCCCTCAAACAAGAAAAAATTGTGTGTCAACAAATATTCCACAGCAGTCTTGATGAACAGCTTCAAAGCCTCATCATAGTTTGAGGCTTTGAAAAAGCCTGTTTGCCAATTACAGTTTTTTGAAGTGGTTTTGATGCCACAAGAGTCAAGAAAAAACATATTTCACCAATACAAAAATGTTTAAAACTACTGTCTGTCATTGGTTTTAAAAATATTCTCTCCTGTGGCATCAAAACCACTTCAAAAAAAGTCCCAATAGGCAAGCAGACTTTTCCACAATTTAACTATATAGCTTCAAGGGACACTGAACCCAATTTTTTTCTTTCATGATTCAGATAGAGCATGTAATTTTAAGCAACTTTCTAATTTACTCCTATTATCAAATTTTCTTCATTATCTTGGTATCTTTATTTGAAATGCAAAAATGTATGTTTAGATGCCGGCCCATTTTTGGTGAACAACCTGGGTTGTTCTTGCTGATTGATGGATAAATTTATCCACCAATAAACAAATGCTTTCCATGGTACTGAACCAAACAAATAGCTTAGGTGCCTTCTTTTTCAAATAAAAATAGCAAGAGAATGAAGAAAATTGATAATAGGAGTAAATTAGAAAGTTGCTTAAAATTGCATGTTCTATCTGAATCATGAATGAAAACAAATGAGTTCAGTTTCCCTTTTATCTTGCTAATCCATAAGGTCAAGATAATTGTCTTTTATGTAGATTTTTTTTTCTTTTTATGAAAATGTCATGCTTCAGCAAAAAAATTATATCTTGCAGCCCAAATTTTTTTTTTATTGCATGTTAACAACAAATATATGCAGCTAGGTGGTCAGTATACAAACTTTTGCTCAGCTTAATAAGTGTCCGTTTTTATCAATAACCACCACAATAAATTGGTGTCCTCAATAAGCATGCGGAAATATAAGCTATAAAGCAGCAAGCCTGGGTCAGTGTGTAAATGCATAAAACAATATTGTATAATATCACCTAATCTACTGTAGAGTGGACAGTGTAGCATGAAGCATGTATGTAATCACTATCTTATTTTTCACCCTGCTTATGTTGATGCCAACATTTATGTTTATTTTTTTCATAGCTTGCTTGTTAAAGGCACATGAAACCCAAATGCTTTCTTTCACGATTCAGATAGAGAATATAATTTTAACTTACTTTCTAATTTACTTTTAGTATCTAATTTGTTTCATTCTCTTGGTATCATTTGTTGAAGGAGCAGCAATGCACTAATGGTTTCTAAATGAAATCATGGGTGAGCCAATCACAATCAATATATATGTATATATATATATGCAGCCACCAATCAACAGCTATAACCTAGGTTCTATGCTACCTCTGGGCTTTCCTAGATAAACTTTTCAGCAAAGGATAACAAGTGAAGGAAGCAAATTAAATAATAGAAGTTAATTAGAAAGTTGTTTACAATTGCATTCTTTCCGAATCTTGAAAAATAATTTTTACGTTTCATGTCCCTTTAAGTGTCCAAGTATCACCTGAACTTCAGCCTTCAAAAAGTGGCTGACTTGTTTGTTTATTTCCCTGCAAATCTGTTTTCAAGGGTTTTGCTGTGCTTGAGATCTGTCTATGATGTTTCATTAACTGTTTTCAGTCCATTATCATTTTATAACTTTATATTAAATTGCTGAATTAGTTGTTTGGTTTGAATACAATACAAAGCTCTTAAAAAGTTTGTGGTTTAGGTAAAATACAATAGCTTTACTTTATAAATTTGAGGGAACATACAGTATCATCATGTTCCCTTATCTTATATCTATCTGAAAACAAATCTAAAATTCTGAATTACAAACTTAGAACAGTCCAAAGTCCAAAGAGTTTGGTCAGCCAGGTACAGTGACAGATCATATTTGAGAAAAGAAGGTCCATCCATTGGCCGTACATTCATCTTTCTGCTAGTCAGGGGTGATGCAATTATTGATTAACAAACTGAAGAGATGCAAAATGTGTTTTAAATGTGTGGACATATTCTATGCTTGAATTAACCAATCCAATTTTTTTATGTTTACATAGAAGTTGTCAAATCGATTATTGGATTATAGAAATTTGGATTGGCAGATACAAGTTTGTTTTGTTCCAGTGAAAGATCATTTGGAAGTGTCAAAAGTTGGCCTTGCTGGCCAGGGATGCTGCAATTGGTGTGTAACAAACTGAATAGATGTCAAATGTTCTGTAAAAAAATTTTATACATTCAAATGCTTGATTTAACAATTTCTTTTATTTTTTGGTGTTTATGTTTTTACATAGAAGTTGGCAATCCTAATGCCTGAGTTTACAAATTTGAATTGAATTGGCAGAGACAAGTTTACTCGTGGTCCAGTGACAGATCAGTGTGAAAAAAAGTTGCATCCGTTGCCACTGCAGTGGTCTTGCTGCTCAGGGGTGCTGCAATTGGTGAGTAAAAAAATGAAGAGATCCAAAGTGTTCTGTACCTTTTTTTTTTTTCTTTTTTTTTTTCTTTTACATGGATATGCTGGAATTAACAAATCACCATTGTCTTAATATTTTTATTTCCAAAAAGGAGTTGTGTACCGTAACGCCGGATTTTCCAAATTTGAATTGGATTGGCAGAGACAAGTTTACTTGTGGTCCATTGACAGATCAGTGTGAAAAGAAGTTGCATCCGTTGCCACTGCAGTGGTCTTGCTGCTCAGGGGTGCTGCAATTGGTGAGTAAAAAAAATGAAGAGATCCAAAGTGTTCTGTACCTTTTTTTTTTTTTTTTTCTTTTACATGGAAATGCTGGAATT
Organism: Bombina bombina; assembly: GCF_027579735.1. NCBI lineage: Eukaryota > Metazoa > Chordata > Amphibia > Anura > Bombinatoridae > Bombina > Bombina bombina. Next base: position 132,290,803 of record NC_069503.1, read on the forward strand.
AACAAATCACCATTGTCTTAATATTTTTATTTCAAAAAAGGAGTTGTGTACCGTAAAGCCGGATTTTCCAAATTTGAATTGGATTGGCAGAGACAAGTTTACTCGTGGTCCAGTGACAGATCAGTGTTAAATGAAGTTGCATCCGTTGCCACTGCAGTGGTCTTGCTGCTCAGGGGTGCTGCAATTGGTGAGTAAAAAATGAAGAGATCCAAAGTGTTCTGTACCTTTTTTTTTTTTTTTTCACATGTAAATGCTGGAATTAACAAATCACCATTGTCTTAATATTTTTATTTCCAAAAAGGAGTTGTGTACCGTAAAGCCGGATTTTCCAAATTTGAATTGGATTGGCAGAGACAAGTTTACTCGTGGTCCAGTGACAGATCAGTGTGAAAAGAAGTTGCATCCATTGCCACTGCAGTGGTCTTGCTGCTCAGGGGTGCTGCAATTGGTGAGTAAAAAAATGAAGAGATCCAAAGTGTTCTGTACATTTGACATTTGAAATGGTGGATTTAACCAATCGCTTATTTAAATATATTTATTTTTAATATAGGAGTTGTCAACTGTAACGCCGGGTTTTAAAAACTTAAATTGGATTGGCAGAGACAAGTTTACTCGGGGTACAGTCACAGATCATTTGCAAAAGAGCCGCATCCGTTGGCAGTGCAATTGGAGAGTCAGAAATGTCATATACTGTTAAAAAAAAAATATATATATATATATATATATATATATATATATATATATATATATATATATATATATATAAAAATAAATAAATCTATATGTCAATCTATTGGGAAAATATTATTTATATTTTTTCACAACACCACAAAACATATAATTTTCATACACATGTATTGGCATTTCTAATTTTGGTTAAAAAAAGGATGTTACATTTTTGGATTTTTTAAATGTTAGTACTTTGCTGATCTACAGCAATGCAACACCAAAAAATGGCTTGTAGTGAAAAGTCTTTATGCTTCCCTTTTTAAATGCGATTCATGCGAACAATTTAATTTATGTTGTAGTGCAGCGGCAGCCATACACATTTTTTTATCATATTTGGACACAGTTTCTTTCAATAATACCATCATTCTGCACTGTCACACAATTTGTCCTCTGTTTGTGCACAAACACATATTTATATAAACTATATACTTTATTTATGTACATCTTAAAAAAAAATAAAAAAATATTCAATAAACTTTCAATGTAGTCGAGTTTTTTTTAATTTTCTTTCCCCAATGTTTCAGGTTATACGTTTTCAAGATGTCCAAAAGAGCTAGAGAACTTGCAAGAAAATACTTGAGCGGAAGTAAAAAAAAGAAAAATCAGCAAAGCACAAAAACAAGATGAGCAAAAATTGTTTGGCTCTATGAACAAACCAGAAGCCAGGGTACAGATTCATGACATGAGCAATGAAGAGTTTGCAAAAGCCATAGAAATTCACAATGGATCATTAGAAGTTTCTAATGAAGGAATAAATGAAATAGAGTCAAGTGAGAGCAGCACAAATGGTCCAGTTATCCATCTTCCAGGTGAAGAACACAGTACAGATGGTCCAGTTATCCATCTTCCAGATGAAGAAAAGAATGGAGATGGTACAGTTATACATTTTCCAGATTAAGAACAGAATAGAGATGGTCCAGCTATACATTTTCCAGGTGAAGAACAGAGTACAGATGGGGCAGTTATCCATCTTCCAGTGGAAGAACAGATTACAGATCCCAAAACACATCCTCCAGATAAAGAGCAAATCAACATTTCAGATAATCCTGCATGCTGGCCAGAATACATAAATCATATATAAGAGATTATCTAGTACAAAAAGGTCCACAAAAAATTACACAGGAGGACTTTCCAACAAATAAAAATGGACGACATTTTTCTAAAATTCTTTGTAAAAGAAAACTCTCAAATGGTGAGGTTCTTTATCGTAATTGGCTTGTGTATTCAGTAAATTCAGACAGAATATTTTGTTTTTACTGTCGGTTATTTGCTAGTAAGTGCCAAAGTGCTTTGTCTTCTAGAGGGTTTAACAACTGGAAAAATGCTCATGTTAGATTATCAAATCATGAAAATTCAAATACACACTTAAATACAATGCTTCATTACTCTATACTTCAAAAAAGGCTCTTAACAGAGGAAACAATAGATAAAATGCAAGTTCAGATTCTTAATAAGGAAAAGCAACGATGGCATCAAGTATTTGACAGATTGTTTTCAATTGTACAGTATTTATCAGAAAGAAATTTAGCTTTCAGAGGTTCTGTTGACCAACTTGGTAGCCCACACAATGGTAATTTTCTGGGTTTAGTAGAACTAATTGGTAAATTTGATATTGTGATACAAGAACACATTAGAAAGGTTTCAAATGACAAAATTCATGACCACTATCTCGGTAAAACTATTCAAAATGAGTTACTGGGGGTTATGGGAAATGCAGCTAGAAGAAACATAATAAACCTGTCAAAGCGGCAAAATATTATGCAATAATTTTAGACTGCACCCCAGATCAAAGTCATCAACAGCAAATGTCCCTAACAATTAGATATGTTTCTGATGGCAGTATAGACAATTTTTCAACAGGCGTTTATGAGCATTTTGTTAAATTTCTAACAGTTGAATCCAGTACTGGTGAATATCTATTTAATGCAGTCAAAAAGGAAATTGAAAATATCTTGACATTCAAGATATAAGGGGTCAAGGCTATGACAATGGCTTCAATATGAAGGGAAAAGAACAGGGTGTTCAAGCTCGTTTGCTAAAAGTAAATCCACAGGCATTTTTCACACCTTGTGCCTGTCATAATTATAATTTAGTTTTGTGTGACATGGCTAAAACCTGTTCTGAGGCTGTGACCTTTTTTGGCATACTTCAGAGGATATTTACTTTGTTTTCAGCATCAACAAAAAGATGGGCAGTTTTACAAAAATGTGTATCTAGGCTTACTGTCAAACCTATATGAAAAGCAAAAAATGGAGGAGCACAAACCGGGTGGAATGCAAGTAAAAAGGTTTATTGAAACCCAGCGCCGTAGCGCGACATGAGAGTAGACAATTAACAACAAATTACAAAAGTGTAGTGGAGGGGATGAACACCCCGGGTTAAACACGGATAAACTATATGTACAAGGGCTGAAATTATCAGGTAAACGCGTTTCAGCGTGTAGCCTTACTCATTACCTAATCTAAAATAGTATGCTGTGCACTATAAAACCATCAGCCCAGTTTCTCATTGGTCAGAGGGTACACACCCTCCTCCTTATCCTGACCAATAGAATTTCCAATATTACGTCAGCTCCGCATTGCCAAGCTAACAGAAGCAGACAATACAGCATTGCGATATAAATAAATAAGAGTACAGTGGAGAGGATACAGAAAGCACAACAAATTGAATTAGATTTAGGATTAAATTAGACAGAAAGAAGCGGTAAACAATATATACCTAAGTAAGCCTCAAATGGTCACATCCTAACAAATAACAATTGTGATAAAAAGTATCTGTCTCAGCTGGACGAAAGTACATAATAATAACTGAATAACTAGATAAACAAATGTCAGATCAATAGATAAACAAACAAATGAATAAATAAATAAATAAATAAATAAATAGACAACACGTAAATGCAGAAGATGTGTAAATTTCTCCACGGAGCGTAAGCTTGAAGGACAGCAGGATCTCCTGTGTAAATAGATTCAAACAGTTAGACCTTAAGATTGGAAAGTTATCATCTTAATAATCTTAATAATAATATATTATGTAAGCTATATCCTAGACGCACAAAGGGAGAATATTTATTTATTTATACACCCTAAAGTAAATTACCCTATGGGCATTGCGGCCAATGAAATGTTCCCAATCCCACAATCTGCCTGTGTTTGAGAGAAGCAAGCAGAGTGATACTATGGCCGATACTCTTGAAGGAATACCCCTAACTAGACCAGTCCCAACAAAGTGATATGGCTACAGGAGGGGACCAGGGGAGCTATACACTGGTTACAGTTAAGAGTGTATATATATCTCTGGCCATAGGTATTAATTAAATTAAATAGAATAAGCTAAAAAACTAAAAAATGGAAAGGTCAATCAGGTTTACAGGAGTATATATAAATATATATAAATAAGTGGATCCCAAAAGGAAGGTGCCACAATTCACGAAACCACAGAATAAAGACAGAGCCCTAATTAAGGAAGAGTCAAGGGCAACCAAATAAAGGGAAATGAACAGGTAATGTAAAATGAAATGAAATGAAAAGTAGGGGGGAGGACTTGTGTAAAGACCAAGAAAAGTCACCAAAAATTGATGAGGTCAAACTCTGAATTGAGGCCCTCTGGATCCCTAGTTTTGAGCTTAAAGATCCAGAAGACCTCCCTCTCCCCCAACTTCCGATTTCTGTCCTGTCCCCCCTTTAATGGTGGTATCCGTTCAATGATGGTCCAAGTGAATGTTGAGATCTCCTTTGAGTGAAAACCTGAGAAGTGGTTTACAAGCGGGTGGTGAGGACACCTGTTCTGATATCCGCACGATGTTCCTTTATACGTGTTCTGGCCTCTCTAGTAGTGAGCCCTACGTATTGGACAGAGCATGCCTCACAACTGATCACATAAATAATGAATGTAGACCTACAGTTGAGGCAACAATTTATCTTAAACTCTTGTCCAGTGCTAAGGGAATAGAATGTATCTCCCGTCACTACTCTCTCACAGGCCACACACGTCCAATGGTGACAACGGAATGTGCCTTTAACACTTATCCAGGACGATGTCACTCCCTCCGTCCTTTTCAACCTGGTGGGAGCCACTATGTTGCCAATGGATCTATTCTTTCTGTAGGAACACCTGATACCTCTTCCTACCACACCCTGTAGATTGTCATCGGCTGCCAATAGACCAAAGTGTTTGCCCACTATCTTACAGATGGCCTGGTATTGCCTGGAGTATTCAGTTAAAAAAGTTACTCTATCTTTGGGACCTTCCCCTAAGCCTTTTTTCTTGGTTCCATCCTTCGGGGGTTCCAAAAGTTTATTCCTGGGAATATTGCTCACACTGTTTCTGGCACTATTTATGACAGAGGTTCTGTAACCTCTATCCCGGAGTCTCTTAGTGAGATCATCCACCTGGTTTTCATAAATCTTGGGCTCACTACAGTTCCTTTTTAGTCTAATAAATTGACCCTTGGCTACCCCCTTAAATACTCCCTGTGGGTGGCAACTGTCAGCGTGCAACAATGAATTTCCCGAAATAGGCTTTCGATATGTTTCAGAGCATATACCATGACTAGTGGTGCCTTTTAAGGTGACATCCAGGAAATCAATGGTGTCAGGCTGTATTTCATTGGTGAACTGGATTCCCATACCCTCATCATCCAAACTATCAATGAAATATTGGAGTTCGGACGCATTGCCCCCCCAAATAAACAGGAGGTCGTCAATAAAACGTCCGTACCAAATGATATCTTTCCTGAAGGGATTTCCCTCTCCATAGACGTGGGACAGCTCCCACCAACCCATAAACAGGTTGGCGTAGGAGGGGGCAAACTTTGCCCCCATAGCCGTCCCACGTCTCTGGAGAAAGAAATCCCCCCCAAACTCAAAATAGTTATGACTGAGGAGAAATTGGGTGACTTCCAATACATAGTCCACAAAATCTGATGTGGTGCCATATTGTCTTTCAAGAAAGAACCGGACCGCCTGTATCCCTCTCTCGTGTGGTATGGAGGTATAGAGTGATTTAACATCAGCTGTGAGCCACAAATAGTGTGACCTCCACTCCACACGAGAGAGGAGGTTCAGCACCTGCTTCGTGTCCGACAGGTAGCTCCACAGAGACCCCACTAGAGGCTGCAAGATGTGGTCTAACCACTCCGACAGGTGCTCCAAAAGGGAGCCAATTCCACTCACAGTTGGCCTCCCCCGCACTTCCTCAATGGATTTGTGGACCTTGGGTAAATGATTAAACGTTGCTATTGCAGGATTCGACACCAAAAGATATTCCTGTGTATATGTATCAATATACCCAAGTTCAACACCATCGTCTACTAGGGAGGCCAACTGCTTCTGGAAACCTCTCGTTGGATCACCTGGCAGACTGATGTAATCATCAGTGTTTCTTAACTGTCTATGTGCCTCATTCCTGAAATCACTGGTGTTAAGGACCACAATGGTGCCCCCCTTATCTGCGGCCCTTATCACTATATCATTATTCTTAGCTAGGGTCTCAAGTGCCCTCTTTTGTTTCAGAGTAATGTTACAGCCCTGGCCTCTTCTAGATGAATAATGCAATTTGGTCAGGTATTGCTCCACCCTTTTCTGGAAAGTTTCTAAAGTTTTCCCCCTGCTCTGAATGGGGTAAAATGATGATTTGGGTTTGAAGGATGGGGGAACCACACTATTCACACCTTGTGAACCCCCCTCCTCTTCCAGCAACTCGAGGGCCCTGATGTCACATAATTCTTGGAAATCACAGGTGCTAACCATTCCTGTCAACCTCCCTTCCCCTGAGCTTAGATTGGGAATGGATACATGACTCTCATTGCTCGCTCCTTCATTGTCATGAAATAATTTTTTTAAGGTAAGGTTTCAAATCAATCTGTTCACATCTAATAGTGTCCTGAATAGATCAAAGTCCGCCGTCGGTACAAATGAAAGTCTCAGGCTAAGTACCTCCAATTCATCCTTGCTCAGTATTATATCAGATAGGTTTAGTACGTTGTGTAGTTTCCTCGCCTCCGGCCCCTTCTCTGGGGATACCTTCTCTGCTCCTTGTATTGGTGTTGTGGTTGATGATCTCCTTGACCTCCTCCCCCCCCTCCTTCTGTTGTTAGCGGGGGGATGGAAAAAACCTGTTCCAATCGTGCATTGTCCAGGTCCCTGCTTTCTCTTGGGGCACTGTCTGCACATTGCTGCTCCTCTCTGTAATGCAAGTGGGGTAGGGTGGACTGGGTTTTAAGTATGGGTACCAGTGGTGGTGTTAGACCTTCCTTAGGTCTCACTGTCTGTTCTCTTGGGGGCAATTCCTCTCCTCCTGAGCCTGACCCCTCGTCCCACGACTCCGCCTCGCTCTCATAGAAATTTACTCTTCTCCTCCTGTTGCGCCTCTGCTTATTTTTCTGTTGTTGGCTGGGAAAAAAGGTATTTTTGTTTTGTTCTTTTCTTAGAGTGTGTCTTTTCTGTTCCACACATATACACGACTTAGATCGTAATCTGATTGATCCCTCAAGTACTTGCTGTGCTTTATTTCCAGTAACAGAGCTTTTGCTTCTGCTATGACCCGTTGTAGTGTATTATCAAACTTCAAATAATGGGGTTCCTTGCTCCTATTGTTGAGCTCCCTTTGCACCTCTTTAATCTTTGTTGCCAGATCCTCCAGAGAGCGCTCTTTAAACTCCCAGATCAACTGCATAAGTTTTAATGAACAAGTGGTGAGATGACTGTTCCACAGTTCAATGAAAACTTTGTCTTCTGTTATGAACGTGGGGAACTTATTCAACCTAAGTCCCCTGGGGATTATACCAAGTTCATGGTACCTTTTCAGGGTTTTAATGTCCCAATTCAATTTATCCTCCTTCAACAACAAAAATTAAAATTCTTCAAACAGTGCAATTAAGCTATAATTAGATTTATCTGTAGAAAAAATCTTGTGGTATTCCAATGGAGCTGTATCCCTTTCTTGGGCAGTCCTGTGACTGTTGTGCACTCTATGCTGTTTTGAATACCAATAATATGAACTCCGGCTACAGTAGCACTGTTTATCTCTCATTCCATTTTACTTATGCAGTTGATCTGGGAGTTTAAAGAGCGCTCTCTGGAGGATCTGGCAACAAAGATTAAAGAGGTGCAAAGGGAGCTCAACAATAGGAGCAAGGAACCCCATTATTTGAAGTTTGATAATACACTACAGCGGGTCATAGCAGAAGCAAAAGCTCTGTTACTGGAAATAAAGCACAGCAAGTACTTGAGGGATCAATCAGATTATGATCTAAGTCATGTATATGTGTGGAACAGAAAAGACAGACACACTCTAAGAAAAGAACAAAACAAAAATACCTTTTTTCCCAGCCAACAACAGAAAAATAAGCAGAGGCGCAACAGGAGGAGAAGAGTAAATTTCTATGAGAGCGAGGCGGAGTCGTGGGACGAGGGGTGAGGTTCAGGAGGAGAGGAATTGCCCCCAAGAGAACAGACAGTGAGACCTAAGGAAGGTCTAACACCACCACTGGTACCCATACTTAAAACCCAGTCCACCCTACCCCACTCGCATTACAGAGAGGAGCAGCGATGTGCAGACAGTGCCCTCAAGAGAAAGCAGGGACCTGGACAATGCACGATTGGAACAGGTTTTTTCCATCCCTCCGCTAACAACAGAAGGAGGGGGGGGAGGAGGTCAAGGAGATCATCAACCACAACACCAATACAAGGAGCAGAGAAGGTATCCCCAGAGAAGGGGCCGGAGGCGGGGAAACTACACAACGTACTAAACCTATCTGATATAATACTAAGCAAGGATGAATTGGAGGTACTTAGCCTGGGACTTTCATTTGTACCCACGGCGGACTTTGATCTATTCAGGACACTATTAGATGTGAACAGATTGATTCGAAACCTTACCTTAAAAAAATTATTTTATGACAATGAAGGAGCGAGCAATGAGAGTCATGTATCCATTCCCAATCTAAGCTCAGGGGAAGGGAGGTTGACAGGAATGGTTAGCACCTGTGATTTCCAAGAATTATGTGACATCAGGGCCCTCGAGTTGCTGGAAGAGGAGGGGGGTTCACAAGGTGTGAATAGTGTGGTTCCCCCATCCTTCAAACCCAAATCATCATTTTACCCCATTCAGAGCAGGGGGGAAACTTTAGAAACTTTCCAGAAAAGGGTGGAGCAAGACCTGACCAAATTGCATTATTCATCTAGAAGAGGCCAGGGCTGTAACATTACTCTGAAACAAAAGAGGGCACTTGAGACCCTAGCTAAGAATAATGATATAGTGATAAGGGCCGCAGATAAGGGGGGCACCATTGTGGTCCTTAACACCAGTGATTTCAGGAATGAGGCATATAGACAGTTAAGAAACACTGATGATTACATCAGTCTGCCAGGTGATCCAATGAGAGGTTTCCAGAAGCAGTTGGCCTCCCTAGTAGACGATGGTGTTGAACTTGGGTATATTGATACATATACACAGGAATATCTTTTGGTGTCGAATCCTGCAATAGCAACGTTTAATCATTTACCCAAGGTCCACAAATCCATTGAGGAAGTGCGGGGGAGGCCAACTGTGAGTGGAATTGGCTCCCTTTTGGAGCACCTGTCGGAGTGGTTAGACCACATCTTGCAGCCTCTAGTGGGGTCTCTGTGGAGCTACCTGTCGGACACGAAGCATGTGCTGAACCTCCTCTCTCGTGTGGAGTGGAGGTCACACTATTTGTGGCTCACAGCTGATGTTAAATCACTCTATACCTCCATACCACACGAGAGAGGGATACAGGCGGTCCGGTTCTTTCTTGAAAGACAATATGGCACCACATCAGATTTTGTGGACTATGTATTGGAAGTCACCCAATTTCTCCTCAGTCATAACTATTTTGAGTTCGGGGGGATTTCTTTCTCCAGAGACGTGGGACGGCTATGGGGGCAAAGTTTGCCCCCTCCTACGCCAACCTGTTTATGGGTTGGTGGGAGCTGTCCCACGTCTATGGAGAGGGAAATCCCTTCAGGAAAGATATCATTAGGTATGGACGTTTTATTGACGACCTCCTGTTTATTTGGGGGGGCAATGCGTCCGAACTCCAATATTTCATCGATAGTTTGGATGATGAGGGTATGGGAATCCAGTTCACCAATGAAATACAGCCTGACACCATTAATTTCCTGGATGTCACCTTAAAAGGCACCACTAGTCGTGGTATATGCTCTGAAACATATCGAAAGCCTATTTCGGGAAATTCATTGTTGCACGCTGACAGTTGCCACCCACAGGGAGTATTTAAGGGGGTAGCCAAGGGTCAATTTATTCGACTAAAAAGGAACTGTAGTGAGCCCAGGATTTATGAAAACCAGGTGGATGATCTCACTAAGAGACTCCGGGATAGAGGTTACAGAACCTCTGTCATAAATAGTGCCAGAAACAGTGTGAGCAATATTCCCAGGAATAAACTTTTGGAACCCCCGAAGGATGGAACCAAGAAAAAAGGCTTAGGGGAAGGTCCCAAAGATAGAGTAACTTTTCTAACTGAATACTCCAGGCAATACCAGGCCATCTGTAAGATAGTGGGCAAACACTTTGGTCTATTGGCAGCCGATGACAATCTACAGGGGGTGGTAGGAAGAGGTATCAGGTGTTCCTACAGAAAGAATAGATCCATTGGCAACATAGTGGCTCCCACCAGGTTGAAAAGGACGGAGGGAGTGACATCGTCCTGACTAAGTGTTAAAGGCACATTCCGTTGTCACCATCGGACATGTGTGGCCTGTGAGAGAGTAATGACGGGAGATACATTCTATTCCCTTAGAACTGGACAAGAGTTTAAGATAAATTGTTGCCTCAACTGTAGGTCTACATTCATTATTTATGTGATCAGTTGTGAGGCATGCTCTGTCCAATACGTAGGGCTCACTACTAGAGAGGCCAGAACAGGTATAAAGGAACATCTTGCGGATATCAGAGCAGGTGTCCTCACCACCCCGCTTGTAAACCACTTCTCAGGTTTTCACTCAAAGGAGATCTCAACATTCACTTGGACCATCATTGAATGGATACCACCATTAAAGGGGGGACAGGACAGAAAGTTGGGGGAGAGGGAGGTCTTCTGGATCTTTAAGCTCAAAACTAGGGTTCCAGAGGGCCTCAATTCAGAGTTTGACCTAATCGATTTTTGGTGACTTTTCTTGGTCTTTACACAAGTCCTCCCCCCTACTTTTCATTTCATTCCATTTTACATTACCTGTTCGTTTCCCTTTATTTGGTTGCCCTTGACCCCACGGGGTGGCATATATAGTGGTGGTCAGTGAATATGTTGATACTCTTTGACAACCTGACTCTTCCTTAATTAGTGCTCTGTCTTTATTCTGTGGTTTCGTGAATTGTGGCACCTTCCTTTTGGGATCCACTTATTTATATATATTATATATACTCCTGTAAACCTGATTGACCTTTCCATTTTTTAGTTTTTTAGTTTATTCTATTTAATTTAATTAATACCTATGGCCAGAGATATATATATACACTCTTAACTGTAACCAGTGTATAGCTCCCCTGGTCCCCTCCTGTAGCCATATCACTTTGTTGGGATTGGTCTAGTTAGGGGTATTCCTTCAAGAGTATCGGCCATAGTATCACTCTGCTTGCTTCTCTCAAACACAGGCAGATTGTGGGATTGGGAACATTTCATTGGCCGCAATGCCCATAGGGTAATTTACTTTAGGGTGTATAAATAAATAAATATTCTCCCTTTGTGCGTCTAGGATATAGTTTACATCATATATTATTATTAAGATTATTAAGATGATAACTTTCCAATCTTAAGGTCTAACTGTTTGAATCTATTTACACAGGAGATCCTGCTGTCCTTCAAGCTTACGCTCCGTGGAGAAATTTACACATCTTCTGCATTTACGTGTTGTCTATTTATTTATTTATTCATTTGTTTGTTTATCTATTGATCTGACATTTGTTTATCTAGTTATTCAGTTATTATTATGTACTTTCGTCCAGCTGAGACAGATACTTTTTATCACAATTGTTATTTGTTAGGATGTGACCATTTGAGGCTTTCTTAGGTATATATTGTTTACCGCTTCTTTCTGTCTAATTTAATCCTAAATCTAATTCAATTCGTTGTGCTTTCTGTATCCTCTCCACTGTACTCTTATTTATTTATATCGCAATGCTGTATTGTCTGCTTCTGTTAGCTTGGCAATGCAGAGCTGACGTAATATTGGAAATTCTATTGGTCAGGATAAGGAGGAGGGTGTGTACCCTCTGACCAATGAGAAACTGGGCTGATGGTTTTATAGTGCACAGCATACTATTTTAGATTAGGTAATGAGTAAGGCTACATGCTGAAACGCGTTTACCTGACAATTTCAGCCCTTGTACATATAGTTTATCCGTGTTTAACCCGGGGTGTTCATCCCCTCCACTACACTTTTGTAATTTGTTGTTAATTGTCTACTCTCATGTCGCGCTACGGCGCTGGGTTTCAATAAACCTTTTTACTTGCATTCCACCCGGTTTGTGCTCCTCCATTTTATGCTTCTTTATGGCCTGGGAGTGAGCACTAACGTAGGGTGAAGACTGTAAGCACACACACAGCTTTGGCGTTTGCAACAGGAGGAGGATCCGAGATTGACTTTACCGCCGTGGAAGGCGGACACAGGACTCAGCTGTGATATCTAGCAGGACGGAAAGGCATCAAGCACGAAGGTAAAGTGACTGATATACAGCCAACCCATTTGTTTGCCTTTTATATATGATCCGGATAATGACAGGTGTGATCCCTGTGACTGTTGTGCACTCTATGCCGTTTTGAATACCAATCATATGAACTCCGGCTACAGTAGCACTGTTTATCTCTCATTCCATTTTTTACCACCAGTGTTCTAGTGGGAAACGTGTGGTGGGTACACTCCTGTTATTGAACTCTGACCTGTGATTATATATATATATATATATATATATATATATATATATTTATTTATTTTTCTCACTGGAGTAGTGAAGATTGTTTATTATATATATTTCACATACATGCATGCGGGGAGTTCTTGCCATTACACCTTCATTTAGCCCACGCTTTGCCTTTTCTTACTGTCAAACCCCTTAGTGAAACAAGGTGGGAGTGTCGCATTGATAGCGTTAAAGCTATACGTTTTCAAGCTGGGGAAATATACGATGCTCTTGTGGAAATAGCAGAGACATCAGATGATTCTGTATGTACAAATTGGTACCCTTGCAGATTGTACCTTTCAAAGGCAAATATGTACCTTTGGTGACTAGATTGGACCTCAGTCCTATGGTACCATATTGTACCCTTAAAAAATGGTGCAAATCTGTCCTTTTAAGGGTACTGCCCCAGTGACAAGCCCTTTGTACCTCATGAATGCAAATTTGTACAGTACTCAACACAGCATATTACAAATGCTGTTCCATTAATTTTATCATATAAACGTGTACTTTTTCAGGCAGTATTACAATAGTCACACTGCAGCTTTAAAAAAGTTTGTATACTTAACTGTAGTCATGTAGCAATTCCAAAGACTGCTACAGAACCACCTGAAAAAGCAAGGTTAAACAACCAGTTCCAAAATGAACTATTCAAGGTGTGATATATAACTCTGTACTAGACTCTAAAAACACCCCATTTAATTTAGGGTGACATGCCACATAAAACATAAATATATAGAAAACATCTAGAAAACAACATAATAATAAAATATAACTCTAACGAAAAGAAGGGGGATTCGGGGGAGGGATAAACGATAAAACTCACAACCATACATTGAATTGTCCCTCTATGCAAAATATATGCAAATTATTCTATTTCCCTAGTACACACTTTGGTGATGACCCTGCTACCAATTACAAATGTCAAGGAACTTTCAACCAACAGATGGCGCTATGGCGTGTTACACAATGTCCATGTATGTGACTGGGGAACGGTTAGAATTTTATTTTATTTTTTTTAAAACTGGTTCTTAAACAGCTCTTGTTTATTTTATAGAATTTAAAACAATTTTTTTTCTTTTTTGTAATTTTAGTTAATACATTTGCTTTATGTTTAAGAGTTAACATCTTGATGCTCTAAATATAAACATTAAAATGTTAAGTGCCATTTAGAACCAACAACACAGTATTATTGAATATATGGGTTATTAAAGGGACAGTCTAGTCAAAATTAAACTTTCATGATTCAGATAGGGCATGAAAATTTAAACAACTTTCCAATGGACTTTTATCACTAAATTTGCTTTGTTCCCTTGGTGGTATTTTTGAAAAGCTAAACCTAGGTAGGCTCAAACTGATTTCTAAACCATTGAAAACCGCCTCTTAGCTCAAAGCATTTTGAAAGTTTTCACAGTTAGACAGTACTAGTTCATGTGTGTAATATAGATAACAATATGCTCACTCCCATGTAGTTATTTAGGAGTCTGCACTGATTGGCTAAACTGCATGCCTGTCAGAAGCACTGAGATAAGGGGGCAGTCTGCAGAGGCTTAGATACAAGGTAATCTCAGAGGTATAAAGTATATTAATATAACTGTGTTGGTTATGCAAAACTGGGGAATGGGTAATAAAGGGATTATCCATATTTTTAAACAATAACAATTCTGGGGTAGACTGTCCCTTTAAGTATTTTTTTTGCTTTACCCGCTTCTTGCATATTACCAACAACAATTGAACATAATTATTTTGCAGTACAACATGTATGGTATGTTGCATTCATTTTGGGTGACTGACAGTTATGTGAATATGAATAATTGAGGTGAACAAATGATATGGACTTGCAGGGTTTGGCAGCCTTGAACCACCCATCCCCCTCAACCTTTTAGTCACACAAGTGATTGTACCTTTTTGGGGGGATTAAATGGTACAGACATGGACCCTTTGACAGTTGGAAACATATTTGTACCTTATTTACCGCTAAATGGTACATATTAGTTCCTTAAGGTGTAATTATGATCCATTGAGGGTACAACCACAGCAGTTGTACCCTAAGTGTTCACAAACGGACCCCAACCGTACCCTTTTTTCTGACAGTGTAGATAAATCTAGTGGCCTGTCCACATTTGAAAAACTCCTCAGTTGGTTAAAAGAATATAGAGACAAGGGTTTTGACCAGACACTCATAGATGCTAATGAGCTTGCTGATGCTCTAGAGATAGATAACACATTTACAAGATTAAATAAAAGAAAATGCCATTTCAGTTATGAGTCTAGAGATGAGCCATTTTTAGATGCTAAGGAAGAATTTAGAGTTCAATGTTTTAATCAAATATGCGATAAGGCAATTCAATCTTTGCAGCCACGTTTTTCTCAAATTAAAAAACATTTTGAGCTTTTTGGATTTTTATTTAAATTCCATGAATATTCAAAAGAAGAAATAAAAGTGCATGCGGCACATCTACAAGCTGCACTTACCAAAAAAAACCTGCTAATGCCTCAGAGGAAACAGCTAAATTCAAAGATATTGATGGTGTTATGCTTGTTGAAGAGATAGAGGCTATGAGGCCTATGATTCCATCAGATTTAATGGGTAAGCCATTAATAATTCTAGATTTTATTTCACATAATGACATCTCCTCCTGCTGCCCAAATTTGTTTATTGCTTGAATTTTGTTAACAATCCCTTTAACAGTTGCGTCAGGAGAAAGAAGCTTTTCAAAATTGGTTAATTAAAAATTATTTGAGGTCTAATATGGGACAAGAGAGGCTAAATAATCTTGCAGTATTGTCAATTGAAGTTGAAGAAGCCAGAGGGCTAATTTTTGAACCCCTTTTAAAGGAATTTGCAGAAAAGAAAGTCCGAAAAATTAGTCTTTAAACAATTATAGATAACTTTAAATCAAATGTGCTTAGCTGGCCTGTATATGGTAATTTTTATTTTAGATATATATATATATATATATATATATATATATATATATATATATATATATATATATATATATATATTTAATCTTCATTTCTACAGAATTTATCAGAAACTATGTTAATTTTTGGAGTTTCTGTTGATCATCTTGGTTTCCCACACAAGCACAACAAATGTTTGCCCACACAACAAATCTTTTTCTGGGTTTAGTAGAACTGCTTGTTAAATAACTTTTGATCTTGAGATACAAGAACACATTAAAGAGGCTACAAATGACATTCCTGATCCCTTATGTAAAACTTTTGCAAGCTAGATAATGTTGCAGTTTTGGAGCAATTTCAAAATTCTATACGTGTTAAATCAAAATCTCTTTAATGCAGACGAAAATCAAATTGGTTTATTGTTCACACTTTGTACCTGTCATCGTCATCATAGTTATATTTAACTGTTGTGGAACATGGCGAAACTTGTTCGAAGGCTGTAAGATTTTCTGTCATAATTGTAATTAAATTAAAATGAGTAAGGTTATACTTCTTGTTCTCTTTATATTAGGGTAATTACCCTCTCAAATGTTCTTTTTAGTGGTTCAATCTATAGTTTGAGGTTCCTTTTAAGGGATTAGTTTGAGAAACTGGTCTAGTAGTCTTCAAAACCATTATCCATTTGTAACCTGTAACTACATGTGCTTGCCTTTCTTGGTCCTTTTTTTTTTCATCATTCCAACAATCAACAGCTCAACATTCAGTGATTTAAAATTTTCTGGCATACTTCTTGTTCTCTTTATATTGGGGTAATTGCCCTCTCAAATGTTCTTCTTTGTGGTTCAATCTATATTTTGAGGTCCCTTTTTAAGGGACTAGTTGGAGAAAATGGTCTGGTAGTCTTCAAAACCATTATCCATTTGTAACCTGTAAAGTACATGTGCTTGCCTTTCTTGGTCCTTTTTTTTTTTTCATCATTCCAACAATCAACAGCTCAACTTTCATTTAAATGATGCTGGCATAATTCTTGTAATTCTTTGACTCTATTTAGATTGTGGTAATTACCCTCTCAAATGTTCTTCTTAGTGGTTCAATCTATATTTTGAGGTCCCTTTTTTTTAAGGGAATTGTTTGAAAAACTGGTCTGGTAGTCTTCAAAACAATTATCCATTCGTAACCTGTAAAGTACATGTGCTTGCTATTCTTCATCAATTTTTTTCATCATTCCAACCATCAACAGCTCAACTCTCAGTGATTTAAAATATTCTGGCATACTTCTTGTTCTCTTTATATTGGGGTAATTGCCCTCTCAAATGTTCTTCTTTGTGGTTCAATCTATATTTTGAGGTCCCTTTTTAAGGGAATAGTTTGTGAAAATGGTCTGGTAGTCTTCAAAACATTATCCATTCGTAACCTGTAAAGTACATGTGCTTGCCTTTCTTGGTCCATTTATTTTCATCATTCCAAAAATCAACAGCTCAAATTTCATTTAAATGATGCTGGCATAATTCTTGTAATTCTTGGACTCTATTTATATTGTGGTAATTGCCCTCTCAAATGTTCTTCTTGGTGGTTCTATCTATATTTTGAGGTCACTTTTTAAGGGACTAGTTGGAGAAACTGGTCTGGTAGTCTTCAAAACCATTATCCATTTGTAACCTGTAAAGTACATGTGCTTGCCTTTCTTTGTCCATTATTTTTCATCATTCCAAAAATCAACAGCTCAACGTTCAGTTAAATGATGCTGGCGTAATTCTTGTAATTCTTGGACTCTATTTAGATTGTGGTAATTACCCTCTCAAATGTTCTTCTTAGTGGTTCTATCTATATTTTGAGGTCCCTTTTTTTTAAGGGAATTGTTTGAAAAACTTGTCTAGTAGTCTCAAACCATTATCTATTCATAACCTGTAAAGTACATGTGCTTGCTATTCATCAATTTTTTTCATCATTCCAACCATCAACAGCTCAACTCTCAGTGATTTTAAAGAATCTGGCATACTTCTTGTTCTCTTTATATTGGGGTAATTGCCCTCTCAAAAAGTTCTTCTTAGTGGTTCAATCTATATTTTGAGGTCTCCTTTGTTTTTGTTTGAAAAGAAGGCCCATCCATTGGCAGTACAGTGATCTTGCTGATGGTCAGGTTGGCTGCAATTGGTGAGTAAGAAAATGAACAGATACAAAATGGTTTTGTGTTGTAAATCTGTGGACATATAAATGATTTGATTAATAAATCACTTAAAAAAATTTGGAGGGGCGGAGCCTGGCCACGATACCTAATGGCCGCACATTGATTGAGCTCTGAAGCTCCAAAACTCTCAGACACAGAGTAGTGCAACCTGTTATATATAAAACAGCAGTATACATAGCATAATGAGTGCCGGATTGCCTTAGCTTGTGACGATTACCCTATTACTTCGGCAAAATTGAAATAGAGGATGGGCAGGCTGGTGGCGCACTTGGGGCCTACTCTCCCTGGTGAGACCGGAGCGCTGAGTACTTAGCGCTAACACAGAGACACAGCACGGTCCCTAGAGAGAGGAGCTGGGGAATAGGAGAACTCGGCGGTAGCAACTGGAGCCCGGGTAAAGCACAATTTGGCCAAACAGAACCGGGCATAGGTTTGGCGGCAGCTGCAGAGAACGGAAGAGCCGTGAGCGTGTGGGGCGCACGATCTGTCAGAGATCCTGTGATGGGCACGGTCTGATGACAAGCTGGAACGACCGATAAGGTAATTAATACAAGCCCTTGTTTATCTGTTTGACACAGACACATAGCCTCTTAGGATTGCTTGGCACTGATCTGACTGGATTCGGATCGTGAACATTACCGCCTAAGTGAAGGGACACTAATACACCTCACACAGCACTTAGTAGAGGGGTCTGAAAGGACTGACAACTGCTGGGCTATTTTTAATAAAGAGGAGGCCACTAGCACTTCATAATTGCTGGTTTCTGTCAGAGGACTGTAACGGTTTCTTTTTAAATAACAAAACTAAAAGAGCTTGCTTTACTATACACAGAAATATGGCTAATAAGCGAGTGTCTAAACCTGCTAAGGGATCTCAATCTACCAGCCTAGAAAGCTACCTCTTTCAGCCTGATACAGCAGTAAGCATAGCAAAAGATTTAGCTAAACCAGGTGGCCAGGAAGTTGTGGCGCAGATACATCAGACAGAGAACCCACTGAGTAGCTATGTTACAAAAGAGGATATAAAACATCTATCTTCTAAACATGATATAAGGGAAGCAATGCTTGATGTTAAGAGAATGTTTGGCGAACTTACACAGAACATTACAGCAATAGATCACAGAGTGGTAGTTATAGAAGATGCACAAGAAACTCTGCGCGCAGACTTACAACATCAGTCTAGTTGTCTCCAGTCACAAGAAACTACTATATACAATTTAACAGAAAGAATAGAGGACCTGGAAAACAGGAGTAGGCGCAACAATTTGCGCCTCAGAGGGGTGCCTGAGTCTATTAGCCCACCAGACATAATGCAGTATATCCAAGGACTGTTTAAATTTATAAAGAACACTCCTAGGGCTGAAGATCTACAGATTGAGCGTGCACATAGAGCACTTAGGCCCAAGCCGCCATCCAGAGCCCCACCAAGGGACACTATCGTTAAATTGTTATCCTATCGTGACAAGGAGGAGATCATAAGGCACGCCAGAAATAGGCAACATGTCGCATATGATGGCTCAGAGATTAAAGTGTTTACCAACTTGTGTCCGGCCACTCTTCAGAAGCGAAGGGATCTTCGGTATGTCACAACAGTGCTCCAGGCTCAGAATATACCGTATAGGTGGGGATTTCCCACCTGCCTTATTGCCTCCAAGGATGGTATATGTGGTATTGCAGCGCTAAGATGAACCCTAAGCTGTGAAACACAAAAGGGGTCTAACCAATCCCCTAAAAGGACAGATACTGAAAAAATGGAAGTGATCACAGCGCCAAAACGGCCTAAGGGTATGTATACACACAGACGTAATATGGTACTAAATGAATTTTATTATATACAGTTAAGACTGGTTAAAAATCGAGTGATAAAAGCAGTATACCTGATTTCCTGCATGGAAACCTATAACATAGAAGCTTAACAGCTATTAAGGGAGAACTGTTACATTACTCCCGCTTGCAACAATGTTAAAATTGGTCAGAATAAAAAGTAATAAACCATAATACAATACATAAAAGCAGCTGTTCACTGTTGACCCTGCCCCAAATGGTGGGTAAAGGTGTATGAGGAGGTGTATCGATACGTGGGTGAGCACGGTGGAGAACCACCTACTATTTCAAGCCGTTAAATAGTGGCAGCAAGGTTGCTGGTAGCGCTATTTAAAAAGGCTGTGAAAAGCTGAAAAGTAAAGTGCTATAGATGTATAGCACAGTAGAAATCAGTGTACAGTTATGGATCCATATCTGAGGATTGGCCGCGGTTTAGATCCTGAAAATGGAGTGCTTGACGTACGCCGCACTCGAATTAGAATCTATGGCACCGGGTCCTAGCCAATGTTAAAGTGGTGTCAACACTACCTACGTGTGAATATGTGATACCAAAAAAGTGCTGGTTGTGTGACAAACTATAGAACAAGTGAATAGGTGCGAGTCAAATGTGCAATGGAGAATGCTGGCAATAATTACACAAATCTTGTACAATGCTGGCAATGATTACACAAAAAAGAATTATATTAAAACTTATATAGATACTTGTAAAAAATCCATACGGATATCCCAAAAAGATGATAATAAAAAATGGTGTTCAACAAAGGATAATAAGGAGCACTGCAGTGAAAAAATGTCAGTGAAAAAAATGTCAGTGAGCAAATGTCAGTGAAAAATATCTATATGGTGGCACTAAAAAATCCAGAGGAACTCCTATTCAGCCGAAAATTCGTGGTGAAAAAAATATATTTTGGTTAAAGAAAAAACGATGATTAAAAAACAAATTGTAACAAAGTGTGTCAGTGGAAAATTAACAAACACAATATATCCAATAATAAATCAAAAATGGGAGTAATGGGGCTACTACCCCTAGTTAACTTTATATCTGGTTAGATTACTAGATTGCTATTTCTTTCTTTCTACTTTCACTTTAATTTCTGGAGGAAGATTTATTGGTGGATTTTGAGGGTTTAGACACCTACCTGTCTCACCCTGATTATAAAATCTAGAGTCTAGAGGATAATCTCACAAAATATTACTAACTTTCTACTGTTCCTCTAACAACTGCACGGAAAACTCTCCCTTTTTTTATTTTTTTTCCTTTCCCTTCTCCCGCCCTCTGCCCCCTCTCCCCTTCCCTTAACTGGAGACACTACAATGACCCCACCTCAGAGAAATAGAGGGCCTAGCCCCATATATCTCATTACCATAAATGTGAAAGGATTTAATAGCCCGGGAAAGCGGTCCATTGTCACCAGAGACCTTCATAAAATGGGAGGGGATATAATCCTCATACAGGAAACTCACTTTTCCAGACTTAGCGAGCCCAAATGGTATAGTCACCACTACCCGATGGCGCATTTTGCTTCAGGGCCTTCAAAAAAAAATGGGGTGGGTATTCTAATTCACTCACGGGTACCTTTCAGATTGGACCAAATTCACAAAGATCCTGAAGGCAGATATCTGATATTGACCGGAACAATCTATAACAAACATGTCACATTAGTTAATATCTACTCACCAAACTCCTCGCAGGACATGTTTCTTAAGAAAGTGACACGTAAAATCATGGAGCTACAGAAAGGGACCCTTTTTGTGGGTGGGGACTTTAATGCCTCACTTAACCCTGAGATAGATGCCTCGGATGGTCTCTCCAGCGTCCTCCTCAAGTGCTTAAGCATCTCACCAAAACCTTGAGGGAAATGGTTTTGCATGATATTTGGCGCACATTTCACCCTACCATCAGAAATTATACTTTCTATTCCCATCCACATGGGAAGTACACAAGAATTGACTATCTATTCACTGACTCAGCAGGGCTCTCTTTGATAGCCAGCAGCAGCATTGGATCGATCACATGGTCAGACCATGCGCAAGTGAAATGTTCCATTGGCTGGCCTGAAATACAGGTTACACCTTTTTTATGGAGATTGGATGACACCATGCTTGACAACCCTATACTTAATCAGGAATGGTATCGAAGAATATTTTAGGCTTAACTCGGATGGTTCGGTGTGCCATACCATGGTGTGGGAGGCGCATAAGTGTGTGATCCGAGGTATCCTGATCAGACATAAAGCGGCACAAAATCATAAAAAGAGAGAACAATATGACACTTTCTTATCCAAAGTCTCAAAAGCGGAACAAGCACACAAAGACTCACCCATGAGTGAAACTTTAAAGCAAGACCTAGCTGAGGCTAGGGCAGCACTTTTGCTACATCTACAAGCAGAGAATCAGGCTAAAGCTTTGAAACTCAGGCAGCGTTTTTTTGAGCAAGGTAACAAAGCCGGGGAAACTACTGGCTCGTGCCATCGCACGGCAGAGACTCAAAACATATGTCTATGAAATCGCTGATAAAAGAGGTAACATGCAAAAAGACGGGCAATCGATTGCAAATGTGTTTAGAGACTATTATGAGGCTCTATATAACATTTGCCAGCCCAGTGGTCGGGAACCAAGAGGAGAGGTGACCCCTGTAGTGGAACAAGAGATAATAGACTATCTCCAAAGGGTTGACACCCCTACACTAACCAAAGAAGAGGCAGACCGCTTAGAGAGGCCATTCACAGCGGAAGAGATAGCTCTGGCAGTCAAAGACCTCCCTACAGGTAAGAGCCCTGGTCCGGATGGATTTGGCATAAAATATTATAAGTCATTTCTGGATGTGCTGACACCTCACTTGCTCAAAATGTTTAATCTTCTAACGGAGAATCCGGTCTTGCCCAGTACAATGCTTGAGGCATTCATCACTGTATTCCCAAGCCTGGCAAATCTGCTGATATAGCTGGGAATTATAGGCCAATCTCTCTCCTCAACTCTGATGTCAAGGTTCTAGCAAAGCTTATCGCTAACCGGCTCAGAAATCTTTTGCCACGTTTGATATCTGTGGACCAGACTGGCTTTATCCCATCTAGAGAGGCAAGGGATAATACCTCGAGGGTGATTCAGTTGATCTCACATGCCTGGGCGGAATCCGCACCGTTGGCATTAGTGTCAACGGATGCGGAGAAAGCCTTTAATCGGGTCAATTGGATGTTTATGAAGCATACACTTGGGAAATTTGGATTCGGACCGGGTTTTATTCAAAACATTTTCTCCTTGTACTCATCGCCTTCGGCGAGAGTGTGGGTCAATGGTACTCTCTCTGAGCCATTGCAAATCACGAACGGCACCAGACAGGGGTGTCCTCTATCACTGCTACTGTTTGCACTGGTGGTGGAGGTGCTGGCTTGCAAGATCCGTGCCAACCCAGCCATCCAGGGCATTAAAATAAGTAACACAGAACACAAATTGGTGATGTACACAGATGACATTCTGCTGACATTGACCAATACGACTTCTTCTCTCAGAGCTGCCATCTTTGAGTTCGAAGAATACTGGAGAGTATCTGATTTCCTGCTTAACTTGGCCAAATCAGAGATCCTCAACATTACGGAACAACAGAGTGTCATTGACACATTGCAGACGCAGGGTCCACTCCAGATAGCTCCAGGGTGCTTGAAGTACTTCGGCATTACGCTTGCGCCGACGATTAAAGAAATTGCTGATATTAACTACAAAAGTATCAGGGACGACATTATCCGTGACACGAATGCATGGAAAAATAAAACCATATCTTGGATTGGACGTATACACGTCGCCAAGATGAATATTCTACCTAGAGTCCTGTACATCATGCAGGCAGTCCCACTTTTGTTTGCATCACATATAATTCATCAGGTGCAAGTAACTATTGAAACATATATCTGGAGTGGGATCAAGCCTAGAGTGAACAAGAGATCGCTGTATCTCCCAAGAGACAGAGGGGGGCTGGGAGTCCCCCACTTACCCACTTATGGTAAGGCTATAGGTCTGCAGCGCTTGGTGGAATGGTGTCACAACTCCTCCAGTAAAGCCTGGGTAGGACTAGACAATGATATTTTGCGAAGGAGTAACGTGGGCTCATTGGCCTGGGTTACAACCTCTAAGCGTCCTGGTAAGATAAAGCAATACCCCATGAGGGGAGATGTTTTCAGGATATGGGACGAGCTTATAAAAGTAGAGAGCAAAATCTCAACACTGAAAGCTCCGGTCACTCCTGTCCGAGATAACCCAGACAACGGTCTGGCTAATAGACCATACAGCCGAAGCTCACTTTATACACTAGCTGACGCAGCCATTTCCAACACAATTCATCAGGGGAGGGTCAGAACGCAGACAGAGCTGGTTGAGTGGGATGACTGGATGTTTGGATCATGGTTTCGGACTGCACAATTCCATCATTACTATGATAGTGTTAAAGACAAAGCGTCATTCTCCAGACAGAAAACCCCTTCGAGGTGCTCTGCACCACAGAAGGGACACAGAACCATCTGATATCAAAACTCTATAGGATGCTGCTGGTTAGAGAAGAGGGTACCTTGCCTTCTTATGTGGATGCCTGGCATAAGGAACTTGGCAATGATTTGAATACTGAAGAGTGGCTAAAAATTTTTGGTAAAGCAAAAAAAGCTTTGGTATCGGCCCGTCTGCAGGAGATGCATTACAAGTTTCTAAGTAGGTGGTATCTACCCCCCAAAGGCTAAAAAAGATCTACCCTCATACAGGAGGGGGATGCTGGGGAGACTGCGGAGAGGAGGGTACATTACTCCACATTTGGTGGACGTGCCCCCTTGTAAAACCGTTCTGGGAGGGAGTGTTTGCAGAATGTAGCAAAATACTGACCATCATTATACCCCCAGACCCATATTATCTACTACTACATAAACTCCCTAAGATTTCTGAAGAGGCAAAGCAAAGATTGTTCGTACTTATGTTGAACTGTGCTAAGAGCCTTGTCCCGAAGTACTGGAAATTAGCACAAGTCCCTAGTGTGGGAGAATGGAGGAGTGGGGTGAGAGACTTGCTGAACTTGGAGAGGTATCACTACTTCAAAGCGGGTAAGCTGGCCACTCATGAATATATGCTACTGCTCTGGGAGGGTAAATCAGTTTAGAAATAGAAACTGTTAGGATACCCGGAGTCATAAACAATTCATAAATGTAGTCGGTTACTGCCTGGCCTTATTTAAAACCCCATCCATAACCAACGCCCTATATTCCCCCTCTTCCCTCCCCTCCCCCCCCCCCCCCCCCCCCCCCCCCCCCCCTCTATTAATTTTTTTTTTTTTTTGTTCTTTCTCTCTTTCTTCCTCCTTCTCTTCCCTCCGGGCGCATTTACTGCGTCTTCTGTTCTCCCTTTACTTTTAGATCCACTATTATAGTGGACATTTGGATAAGCTAGCTGTACTATCAGTCAACTCATGTTCTATGAGTCAGGGAATGTGAGTATTCTTATCTAAAGCAGAATTAGCTTGGTACAGCTGGCTTGTCGAAAAAGTAATTAGCATAGGATATAAGCAAATGTTACTAATTATAAATAATTACTTATTCTTTATATGTAATGAATATAGGAAACACACTTTTCGGAGCTATTAGCAGTTGTATAAGGTTGGAAGCTCCAGACTTGTGATTATTCCTTGCTGTACACAACTCGATCTATGTTATGTATAACTACATCTTGTAAAGCATGTTCATTCAATAAAGCTTTTGTAAAAAAAAAAAAAAATTTGGAAACAAAAGTTGTCAACCCTAATTTTAGAGTTTAAGATGGATTGGGATTGGCACAGTAAAAACATTAGAAAGTACAAAAATTAATAAATTTAATCATGATCACTAGTGATTTAAATGATGCTGGCATACGTCTTCTCTTTATTAGGGTAATTGCACTCTCAAATGTTCTTCTTAGTGGTTCAATCTATAGTTTGAGGTTCCTTTATAAGGGAATAGTTTGAGAAACTGTTCTGGTAGTCTTCAAAACCATTATCCATTTGTAACCTGTAAAGTACATGTGCTTGCCTTTCTTGGTCCATTTTTTTTCCCATCATTACAACCATCAACAGCTCAACACTCAGTGATTTAAATGATGCTGGCATACGTCTTCTCTTTATTAGGGTAATTGCCCACTCAAACGTTCTTCTTGTTGGTTCTATCTATATTTTGAGGTCCCTTTTTAAGGGACTAGTTGGAGAAACTGGTCAAGTAGTCTTCAAAACCATTATCCATTCGTAACCTGTAAAGTACATGTGCTTGCTTGCCTTGGTCCATTTTTTTTTTCCTCATTCCAAACATCAACAGCTCAACTCTCAGTGATTTTAAAGAATCTGGCATACTTCTTGTTCTCTTTATATTGGGGCAATTGCCCTCTCAAATGTTCTTCTTAGTGGTTCAATCTATATTTTGAGGTCCCTTTTTAAGGGAATAGTTTGTGAAAATGGTCTGGTAGGCTTCAAAACCATTATCCATTCGTAACCTGTAAAGTACATGTGCTTGCTATTCTTCATCAATTTTTTTCATCATTCCAACCATCAACAGCTCAACTCTCTGATTTAAAAGATTCTGGTATAATTATTGTTCTCTTTATATTGGAGTAATTGCCCTCTCAAATGTTCTTCTTGGTGGTTCAATCTATATTTTGAGGTCCCTTTTAAAGGGATTATTTGGAGACAATGGTCTGGTAGTCTTCAAAACAATTATCCATTCATAACCTGTAAAGTACATGTGCTTGCCTTTCTTGGTCCATTTTTTTCATCATTCCAACAATCAACAGCTCAACTTTCATTTAAATGATGCTGGCATAATTCTTGTAATTCTTGGACTCTATTTATATTGTGGTAATTGCCCTCTCAAATGTTCTTCTTGGTGGTTCAATCTATATTTTGAGGTCCCTTTTTAAGGGACTAGTTGGAGAAACTGGTCTGATAGTCTTCAAAACCATTATCCATTCGTAACCTGTAAAGTACATGTGCTTGCTTGCCTTGGTCCATTTTTTTTCCATCATTCCAACAATCAACAGCTCAACATTCAGTGATTTTAAAATATTCTGGCATACTTCTTGTTCTCCTTATATTGGGGTAATTGCCCTCTCAAATGTTCTTCTTAGTGGTTCAATCTATATTTTTAGGTCCCTTTTTAAGGGAATATTTTGTCAAAATGGTCTGGTAGTCTTCAAAACCATTATCCATTCATAACCTGTAAAGTACATGTGCTTGCTATTTTTTTTTTCATCATTCCAACCATCAACAGCTCAACTCTCAGTGATTTTAAAGAATCTGGCATACTTCTTGTTCTCTTTATATTGGGATAATTGCCCTCTCAAAAGTTCTTCTTAGTGGTTCAATCTATATTTTGAGGTCCCTTTTTTTTTTTTTTTTTTTTTTTTTTTTTTTTAAAGCTTAAACATTTTAATTAAACCTATATGCAGGAAAACAACAACATTAAACACTAAAACACTAAAATTAAATATTAGGATGTTTTTATAAAATAATATCTATATATTAAAATAAATTACTACAGTACAGTATTTTAAGAACAAGGAATATCAAAGCATACAATTTCTCAGTATTCTGTGAGGTAGCATAACAATAAAATACATATAAATACCTATACCTCTCTCTCTATATATATACAGTATATATAAATATATATCTCAAACAGAGGGATAGAAAGATCAAAATTGAAATATGCATTGTTAGGTTTAAATTTTAGTTAATCAAAAACATTGTAATAAACATCTATCAACAGAAAATGGTTCTAGTAAGTTTTCAACTGCAAATGCTGTGTGCCCTGTGCATCAGCATTCTAACCACACGTTTTAAGAGAGTCATCGTGGTTTGTATGACACAATAGGCACCATCGCTAAATCTCTGAGGCATGGTGTTTGAATTCTGGTATTCTAGCTTCATGTGGCATATGTGTGTATGCCACTGAAATAGTAATAACTTTTACTAGAAGCATTTTTGCTAATGTAAGTGTATTACAAAAATGTGTTCATTTAAATTTTGATCATTTTCCCCTTTAATGCTTTTAAAACTTTTTTTTTTTTTTTTTTTTTTTTTTTAGTTTTCAAAAAAGTTTATTGAGAGTAAAACAAGTACATACATTCAAAATGCAAGAAATAAAAATGAGTTACATTGTTGACTCGCTTCACAGTTGAAGTAATACAGGGGTATAGGGGAAGGGAGGGGAGGAGAAATGGGAGAATAAACAATTAAGGTTACAATGGTTACAAGGATAAGCATATTATCTGGGTCAAAAAGCAGTTCTATGTTACATGAACATAATTTTACATGGACCGATTAATTTTGGACCTCCTGAGTGGTTGGAGTTTTAGACTGTATGTAAGTTTCCCACATAAAGGTCATTTGGGCATATGTGTCCATAGTTTTGTTTTTCATGTAATGGTATTCTTCTAAGGAAAGGGTGCGATGACACTCTAATTGCCATTGTGCTAGGGAAGGGACTTTATTTGATTTCCAGTTTCTAGCTAGTATGATTTTAAAGCTATTGCTTAAAATATGGAATAGTTTTTTGGAGGGGGTGGGGAGTTTGTTTGGGATCTTATTAAAAAGCCACATACGTGGATCGGGGGGGGTGGGTGTACCTAAGATTGAGCTAGATTCCTTAGCAATCAGTGCCCACGCGGGGGATAATTTGTCACATTGCCACCATATGTGGGACATGTGGCACTCAGCTGAACCACATCTCCAGCACTGTGCTGATTTGAGTTTGTAGATCTTTTTGCATCTTTCTGGGGTCAGATACCATCGCTGCAGGATTTTGATATTGAGTTCGATGAATTTACAGGAAATTGAAGTCTTTTTAATATTGTTAAAGATTTGTAGGGCTTCTGTATATGTAATCTCTGTTCCTAATTCGGAATTCCATCTATCTATATAATATGGGAGCGAACCGTGTGGTTGTTGTGACAAGATTGTGTGTGTGATGGACAGTGCGTGCCTGGTCGGAGTATTTTTATGGCAGAGGGATTCTAGGGGTGTTAGTGATCTGGTCATGTTAGAAGTTTGTGGGTGGGTTGTAATGTATGAGTGACATTGTCTGTAGAAGAGCCAGTCTTTGAAGACTAGAAACCCTGTGGATATTAGTTCCTGTCGTGTGGGAGAGTGCTGTTCGTTTCCCATATGGTATATCTGTAAGGACCGGAGGGGGGTACTGGTAAGTCTGTTTGATAGTGGGAGGCCCGGGTGGAACTCAGTATTGTGAGTCAAGGGTGTTAGTGGGGAGAATTTGGTCGAAATATTGGGGTATTCAATTAGCATTTTGTCCCACGCTTTATACGTTTCCAGAGTAATTTGCGAGGGGGATTTTAAGAATCTTCCTCGGTCCTTTGGTGTCCAGCATAATTGGCCTAAGTGTTGGGTTTGTGATAGGTCGTGTTCTAATTGGACCCATAGTTTGTTGTCTAAGTTACTGTGCCAATCTATAATGCGCTGCAAGAATGTAGCTTGTCTGTACCTGTGAAAGTCTGGAACCCCGAGGCCTCCCATAGTTATGGGTAGGAGCATAATTTTTTTGCTGATTCTTGCTCTGTTATTGAACCAAATAAAGTCCAATACATTTGACTGTAATGTATTCATGAAACTCGGTGGGAGTGGGATGGGCAAGGTCTGAAAGATGTAGAGAATTCTAGGGAGGATGATCATCTTAACAACATTTATTCTTCCTAGCCAGGAGATATGTGTTTTTTTCCAGGATGAGAGATCCATTATTATTTTGGAGAGGAGGGGTTTGTGATTTATGGCAAATAAGTGGTCCGGGGTTGGAGTTAGGTGAATACCCAAATATCGGAGTGATGTGGGCTGCCATCTGAATGGACATATTGGTTTGATTGTGTCTAAATCTTCCTGGGGGAGATTTATGTTCATGATTTCCGACTTTTTCTTATTAATCAAGAAGTTAGATACGACTCCGAATTCGTCTAGTAATTGGAGAATATGAGGAATAGTGGTAAGTGGGTTTGTGATACAGAACAGGACGTCATCTGCATAAAGCATTATTTTGTGGTGTGAATTTTGAGTTTGTATGCCTGTGATTAGTGGTTGATTACGAACTTTGTGGGCTAGTGCTTCAATCGCACAGGCAAATAGGGAGTGGGGGAGAGGGGGCAGCCCTGTCTGGTTCCATTGGTGATGTGAAAGGGGGCAGATAGGGACCCGTTTACCTCGTACCCTGGCTGTGGGGGTGGTGTACATGGCAAAAACCCTGCTTGTAAATTCTTGCCCCAGGCCCATTTTTAATAGTACCCGCTCTCAGAAACTGCCAACCGACGCGGTCAAAGGCTTTTTCCGCGTCGGTCGACAAGACCAAGAGCGGAATGTTCCTAAGTTTGGCGTGTTCTATCAATTGGGTTGCCCTGATCGTATTATCCTTAGCTTCTCTTGCTGGGACAAAGCCGACTTGATCTTTGCCAATTAATTGTGGAAGGACGGTGTTTAGTCGGGTGGCTAAAATCTTGGCATAAATTTTTAAATCTGTATTTAGTAGGGAAATTGGTCTGTAGTTTTCTACACGCTCGGGGTCTTTCCCAGGTTTCGGTATTATGGAAATAATAGCCTCCAGGTTCTGTGTGGGGAAAGGGTTGTCTGACGTAATTGAGTTAAAGAGGGTCAGTAGGTGTGGAGATAGGATGTCTGTGTATTTCTTGTAATAATAGTTTGTGTAACCGTCTGGGCCTGGGGCTTTATCAGTGGGAAGGTCTGTTATGGTCTTTCGGATTTCCAGTAATGTAAAGGGCTGTTGGAGAAGAGTTAGTTGCTCTTTCGCTACCTCGGGGAAGTTTATATCTGATAAAAAGCATTCAATACGTGATGCAATGTCAGTCGGGGTGTGAGTGTGTTGGTTTGGGGATGTTGCAGTAAGGTTGTATAGGTGGTCGTAGTAAGATCGGAATGATTCTGCTATGTTGGAGGTATCATGATGTGTTTTATCAGTGGTTTTGATCTTAAGAATATATGTGCGGTTGGATGTGCGTTTCAGTTTGCGGGCAAAAAGTCTGCTACATTTATTATCCCCTTCATAGAATGATTGTTTTAATTTAAAGGCTAGTCTTTTACATTCCTTGTCTAGTAGATTTGTTGTGATTTGTTTACTTTCCTGTAAGGCTTTAGCTATTTGTGTGTCGGTAGGCTTTTTTTTGAGCTGTATCTCCAGCTCATTCATCTTGTACAGGGAGTCCTGTAACAGGAGTCTCTGTTGTTTTCTATGGTGAGATTGCATACTCATTAATTCCCCTCGTATAGTCCCTTTGTGTGCTTCCCATATGTTATGAAAGTTTGGCACTGAGCCAAGATTAATATCAAAGAATTCTTGTATAGCTTTCTGTAACTTATCCGTGTATTGTGGGAGGTCTAAAAGTTCTTCATTGAGTTTCCAAGTATAGGTGGAGGGAGAAGCTGAGGGCCAATGAATGATGCATGATACTATGGAATGGTCTGACCAGGATGTTGATAGAATCGAGGATTGTGTGGCATATGATAGGGAGGTGACGTCGGTTAGGATGTAATCTATGCGGGTGTAGCGTGAGTGTGGGTGCGAGAAAAAGGTAAAGTCTTCTACATCTGGGTGGTGTATCCTCCACACATCATGGACGGCTAGGTCCCTCAGTTTTTGTCTTATAGAGGCTATGGTTCTGTGTGGTGTAGATGAGGTGTGGTTGGAGTTATCCTTAAAGGGATCTAGAGTGATGTTAAGATCGCCCCCTAAGATTAGCATACCTTTAGTGACTTCTAAAATTTTATTTGTCAGGGAAGATATAAATTTGTCTTGGGCGGTATTGGGGGTGTATGCGCTTACTAAGGTTGTTGTTGTGTTATAAAGTTTGCCCACTAAAATTAAGTATCTGCCTTCTGCGTCTTTATGGGAATCTAGCAGCTGGAAGGGTATCCCCTTCCTAATTAAAATTCCCACACCGTTAGTTTTGGAGGTGTTAGAAGAATAATATGAGGGGCCATGCTTATATAGAAAGGTTTTGGGTTCGTGGCCCTTTAAGAAATGGGACTCTTGTATAAATATTATATCGCCTCCTTTACTTTTGAGGTCTCGAATAACTATATTCCTTTTGTGAGGGTTGTTTAGGCCCTTTGTATTAATGGACAGGAAAGTTAACGGTCTACTGACTTTTGCATTGTGAGTCATTATGTGTTACTATATGGCATATATGAAAACATAATTTGGGTCTTGTTTGGGGTCTGTCTGGTTCATATGTGTGTTCTGATGGGGAAAAAAGTGAGGTTGAGTATTGTCTGGATCTGTGTAAATTCCTTGTGTGAGTATACCAAAATAAGCAGTTAAGTACTTGTAGTAACCTTTGGGGGATAAGGTGGTTGGTCAAGGGGGAGGGATGGTAAAGAACCATAATGGTGACTGAAATTGCTTTCATTTCAGTCGGAGGTTTTACAACAGAGAGGACTTAGTTGTTTTAATAAAACAAAATAACAGTGCAAACATATAAGTTAAGAGTTGCATACTTAAACCTTCAAAGAGAAAAATTAAATGGTAAATTGACCTGTACAGGTCAGAATACGGGTGGTTAATTCTTCACCACAGTCAAAACTATGAATTGTAGATTAAGCTATGTAAGAACATTGTAAATGTAAATAAGTACAAAAGTAACAAGGAATGCATAATTAACTTTAGCAAAACAAAACAGATTAAACATGACAACAATAGTTCGTCTAGATCGTAGATGTAATCTCACCCACTGTAGAAATCAAGATAAAATGACAGTTCTGTCAGTCTCCAGTAGTAGCTGGAGAGGTGTAGGAGTGTTCTTTCCGTTTCTTGTTAAGAGACTGGACTTTAGTCCAGGATGTCTTCTGCAGAGTGGTAAGATGTGAGCGCAGAGTGGGGGGTTGAAAGTCGTCGGAGGAAGATGGAGGTCCCGGGGGTTTCAGGGGGATTCCCAATCCTTTAGAAAGTTTATCCAGGTCCTGAATACCTTTGTAGATGAGTATCGTCCCTTCATGTGGGACTATTAGGCTGAATGGGAACCCCCAGCGATACTTGATATTTCTATCCTGTAGAACAGAGGTGATGAAGCGAGCTTCTTTTCGTTTTTGAATAGTACTTGGGCATAGGTCTGGATATATTTGTAAATCATGATCCAAGTAAGAAATCGTGTGGGAGGACCTTGCTTTTTGCCAAATAGTTTCTCTGTCGTTGAATTTAAGAAATTTGAGAATGACGTCTCTGGGAGGTGCATTGGGGGGGGGTGGGGGTCGGAGGGATCTGTGGGCTCTTTCAATTTCCCATGGTGGGGCTTGTTGGTCGCCTACAATCTGACGAAAGAGGCTTTGTAGATATTCCATCAGATCAGCAGCTTTTATAGCTTCTGGGATCCCCCTAATACGGAGGTTGCTTCTCCGCCCCCTATTTTCTAAGTCCTCTATTTTCTCTTGCATGGTCTCAATTTGATCTTCTTGTGCATTTACTTGACTGTGTAATAAACTGATTACTTCAGATGTTGTGTCCTGTGTTTCTTCTATGTCTACTATTCTTTCGCTCATTTCTGTCATGTTTTTTCGCAAAGATGTTAGCTCTTTTGTTATAAGAGTTTTAAGTGAGTCAAAATCTTCCTTTGATGGGAGTTTGGCAATGTCCTGTTTTAGTTGTATCAGATAATCTGCTGCAGGAGTGGGGTCAGTGGGAGCATTGTTATCCGAGGAGTCTGTGTCTTGCACTTCTGGTGAGTTAGCGTGAAAAAAGGAGCTGACCAGAGTATTAGCTTGGGTCTGGCTTTTAAGGTTTTTGTCCCCTTTATTTTTATGCTTGGTCGTCATTTTTGTTTGTATTCTTATGATGGTGCAATGCTTAGTTAGGAAGAAAAAAAAACGTAATGTGGGCCCTGGAGGCTCAAAACTTCCTGTGTAGTGGCTCTCGGTTCTTCAGGCGTGGCAAATGTGAAGCTGTGGTAATGAAGATTAAATGCGGAGCGCTTTGTTAGTTCACATGCATTCCTGAGTAGTTTCTTATCATGTATTTAATAGTTCTTTGCTGTCCCCATATTCTCAAAAGTGGCGTAGGTATGAGTGTATATCTACAGTGTGCATCTTGGTCCGCTTCAGTGCGACTATGTTTTTTGATGATTAGGTACTTTTTCCTTCTAGCGTGCTTTCTTACTGAACTCCTACATATTCACAATGTGTTTGTTAGTTAACTCACATGCTGCTGTTGTTGTTCGTTGCCGCGGGAGTACCAAGATGGCGGCGGCACTGTGCGGAGCGGAGTTTTCACTGCGGTTGTTCAGGAGAGCCCGAACGCTCCCAATAGCCTCATTAGTATCTTTGTGGTCTCTGAGTGTTTAGTCGCCTGTTTTTCGTAGTGAAGGGTGAATAGCACCTGTTTGAACCGAAGTTTGTCCTTCTATTGTACCGGAGCTGTGTGACTACGCAGCCATTTGCCTGCCCGGCCAAGCCCCGCCTCCTTGAGGTCCCTTTTTAAGGGAATATTTTGTGAAAATGGTCTGGTAGTCTTCAAAA
Source organism: Bombina bombina (assembly GCF_027579735.1). Lineage (NCBI taxonomy): Eukaryota > Metazoa > Chordata > Amphibia > Anura > Bombinatoridae > Bombina > Bombina bombina. The sequence continues at coordinate 132,324,899 of NC_069503.1, forward strand.
CCATTATCCATTCATAACCTGTAAAGTACATGTGCTTGCTATTCATTTTTTTTCATCATTCCAACTATCAACAGCTCAACTCTCAGTGATTTTAAAGAAACTGGCATACTTCTTGTTCTCTTTATATTGGGATAATTGCCCTCTCAAAAGTTCTTCTTAGTGGTTCAATCTATATTTTGAGGTCTCCTTTGTTTTTGTTTGAAAATAAGGCACATCCATTGGTAGTACAGTGATCTTGCTGATGGTCAGGGTGGCTGCAATTGGTGAGTAAGAAAATGAACAGATACAAAATGGTTTTGTGTTTTAAAGCTGTGGACATATTAATGATTAGATTAATAAATCACTTTAAAAAATGTGGAAACAAAAGTTGTCAATCCTAATTTTAGAGTTTAAGATGGATTGGCACAGTGAAAACATTAGTGAAAAAACAAGTTTAGAGTGAGTGCACATGATGAGTGTTAATGTTGGGAAAATTGGTTAATATAACCACGCTCTAAACCCTACAAGTGTGACAATTGTTCCTTCAAACAACTATCAAAGAATGAAACGCAATAACCAAGGTGAGGGGAGCTAAAGGTATAATTAGTGGTGATTGTATGTTACTGTGTAACCTAAATAAAAGTTTATGCTTAAGCGTTGTGGTTGAAAAAATATATTTATTTTAAAACACTTTAAAACATGTGCATAGTAAAAGTATAGAGCTCTATTACTTTAAGACATATAAAACAATATACAATATACAAATTGTAATAACAATAATTGATGCTTGAAAATAGTTGCTAAAATATTGTACACTTATTTGCTTGCTTAAATATGTACACTTTTTGCTTGCTTCTGTGGTCTCTACGGTCTCTTTTAAGGCTTTAAAAATTTTAGTATTAATGTTCTTCTAGTACTCACGATTTTGTCTTGAGTGTAAAAGACTTTTTAGCTTTATGGGGTTATAAAAAACCGTTGTTGAGGCAAAATACGTTTGGAGTAAATACAGCCTTAAAGTAGACAATCTTGCTTTTTGTAGTTTTGGAGGTTAATATGAACAAGCTGTTGATTTGTTTCTATTTCCTTTATTAGGCTGATACAATGTATATCTCCAATTTGTTGTACTAGAGAAAAGTCTTAGCCGTTTTAGCGCTGATAAGGTGCTTGAAAGTTCCTCAATTTTAAATTGAATTATCCGTTGGTCTCTGAGACTGTATACCCTATTTTGTGCTAGTATGCTATTCAGGGTTTGCAGGAGTCTCTAAGAGGCTTATAGCGTTTGAGAATTCCTCAATCTTTAGCAGGAGTTTGTTTGCGAATTACCGTTGGTCTCTGAGACTGTTTACCCTTTAGAATTTTTTCAGGGTTTGCAGGAGTCTCTAAGAGGCAGTTCTGTCTGTTGTCCGGTGTTTTTCTTCTTTTGCGCTTATTTTTTCAAGCGCTAGATAGAGCTGAATCCGTTAAAAGGAAGATAGTTCTTGTCCCACAGTGTGGGCATTAACTGTCAAAGAGGGTGCGCACTCAGGTGGGCAGATCTACGCGTTTCGGCGGGTGCCTTTATCAAGATGCCTCTGAGAGTGTTCGCGGTCCTTTTTAAAAAGGGGTAGGTAGCTCCTGATTGGTTAATTACAAATTCTTAGTTGACCAATCTTTGTGCAGATATTTGAGCAAAATGTTCGGTTACAATTTTAAGCTGTAGTACAGATTTGTGGAATGATAATAATAACGTAAGCTAAAATGATACTTTTAACATATACAACTATTCATAGTTTCCTAAACATAATTTCCTAAACATAATTGATCTGTTTAAGTGTTTGGTATGTGTGTGCGCCCTCTAAAATGATAGAAATATATAGTATAATTTTGTGAAGATAAAATCAATATAATAGTGAGTTGGAATGAAGGGGGTGTTATTGTTACGGGACATATGTGATAACTTAGAATTTTTTGTGTCCACATGAAATTGTTTTAATTATTTTGCTGTTTTGTTGCTGAATGTTGTATAAAATTTGCGACAAAATTAATATATTACTCTGTGAATATATGTAGATATAGGAATGTTTAAATTCATAATTTTTAGATCAGAAAGTTTAAATCAAACTCCATATTTAATCCATGTGGATATAAGGTTTTAAAGGAGTAAATATATTCCGCTTCTTTTCTAAGTAGGAGGTTTTCTAGATTTCCCCCTCTGGGATTAAGGAAAACTTTTTTGACTCCCCAATATTTTAGGTGGTGGATATTGCCATTGTGATGTTCAGTAAAATGTTTATATAGGTTGGTGCTAGTTGATTTATGTTCGATATGGTGAAGGTGTTCTCTTATGCGGTCTCTGAGCATGCGGCTAGTTTGGCCAAAGTATTGGTAACCACATAAACATTGTAAACAATAGATGACATTCTTATCTGAACATCGTATGATTTCCTTGATGTTGATATATTGGTTGTTATTATTAGATTTCAGAGTTTTAATTTTGCTGCTATGTTTGCATGATTTACATGATATACATGGAAAGAAGCCTTCAACTTTTTCTTTATTAAGATCGAATGTGTTGGGGTTGTGAATTTCCTTATTTTTGAATTCACTTGGTGATAGTATGTTTTTTAGGTTTTTTGCTTTTTTAAAAATGATGTCGGGATTATTTTTCAATCTATGTCCCAAAATTTGGTCATGTTTTATATAATGCCAGTGTTTGTTTAAAATCTTTTTGATTTCATGATGTTGTGAGTTATATTGCGTTATAAAAGGAATAAATAAGGGATCGTTTTTGTTTTGGTTGGGTGCTGATTTTTGTTTTGGTGCGAGTATCAAGTTTCTATCCATTTCTTTTACCTCCAATTGTGTTTTCTCCAAAGTGTGAATGTTATATCTTTTTTCAATGAATCTCTGTTTTAGAGTTTCTGATTGGGTGGAGTATTGATTAATATCTGAACAATTTTTCCTGATTCTGGTGAATTGATTTTTGGGGATATTTGTTTTCCATTTATTTAGGTGGCAGCTTTTATTGTGTATGTAGTTATTGGCGTCTGTTTTTTTAAAAAAGGTTTTGGTTGTAATCATCATATTTTTAATTTCTATTTCTAAGTCCAAATAGTGAATCGAGTTTGTGCTAAATTCATGAGTGAAATTGAGGCCTAGTGTGTTGTTATTTAAGTCTTCTAGAAATAATTCTAGAAGTTCAGGTTCGCCTTTCCAAATTATAAATAGGTCATCTATATAGCGGTAATAAAGCACAAGGTTCGCCCCCCATGGGCTGGAATCTATGTAATTATGTTCAAAATAACCCATAAATAGATTAGCATAACTGGGGGCGAACCTTGTGCCCATCGCAGTCCCCTTGTGTTGTAAAAAAATCTCGTCGTTAAATAAAAAAGAGTTGTTATATAGTATAAAATGGATACAATCAATTAGGAATTTATTTTGTTCTTTATTTAAATTTGGATCCTTGTCTAAGAAGAATTTTATAGCTTTAAGCCCTTTTTGGTGGTCTATGTTCGTGTATAGGGAATTTACATCGCATGTTACTAAAAGGAACTTTTCTTCCCAAGATATATCTTTTAGGATGTTGAGTAATTGAGTCGAGTCTTTTAGATAGGATGGTAACTGGGAAACGTATGACTGTAAGAAGAAATCGACATATTGCGAAAGATTTGATGTGAGGGATCCTATGCCTGAAATGATAGGTCGTCCAGGGGGTTTGGTTAAGTTTTTATGGATTTTAGGAAGTATGTAAAAAGTAGGTGAAATGGGGTTTACAGTAATTAGAAAATCAAATTCATTTTTTGTAAGTACTCCTGAGTTGAATGCTTTTATGAGAAGATCTTGTAGTTTTTTTGTTTGGTTTTTTAAGGGATTAGATCTTAGTTTTTTATATGTTGTCTGGTCATTTAGAAGTCTGTACGATTCCTCTAAATAAAAAGATGTGTCCATAAGGACTATTCCTCCGCCCTTGTCTGCTTGCTTGATGGTGATTTCATTATTATTTTTTAGATCTTTTATAATTTTTAGTTCCTTTTGTGTCATATTCCACTCTATGAATTCGTTTTGATCTAATTTGTCTATATCTTGTTTGACCATTTTCTCAAAGAGTTTAATGTCTTCGCTTTTTTCATTTGTGGGATAGAACGTTGAGGGGGCTTTTAGATTAGTGTGTTTAAATTTTTGTTCATTTTCTTTGAGGGTTTTGTTCTCAAGAGGGTTCTTTATGAAATATCTTTTTAAGGTGAGTTTACGTATGTATTGGTTTATGTTTATGAGGGTTTCAAATTTATTTAATTTGCATGATGGGGCAAATGATAGGCCTTTACTTAGAACTGATTTTTGAAGAGGATTCAATTGATATTTACTTATGTTGAATATTCCTGTATGTTTTATTTCTGTCTTTTCGGGATTTTGTCTAGATTTTCTTCCGTTCCTCCTACCTCTAATCCTCGTTTGTTTCTTACGATTCTTTTTGGGAGGATGCGGTGTGTGTTGGTTTTTGATGTTCCTTCCCCTAAAGGGGCCTGTTCTAAAAAAACTTTCTGTTGTACTGCATTATGAGGTGCGGGGGACCTTATGTCTTGTTCTAATGGTTGATATCTATTTCTTGTTTGGATTCTCCAATCTGAGTTGGAGTCAAAGTGGTTTCTTTTGTAGTTAGTGTAATAAGTGTTTTTATGCTTATTCTTGTATGTGTAGTGATCAGATTGGTCATAATTGTGTCTATAAGGATATTGGTTATCTGGTTTGTAATTCCATTCTCTGTTTTCCCATCTATGTTCATAGTTATTTCTTTGATTATAGTTATTTCTGTTGTGGTTTGGGTTGTGTTGGTATTCTCTATATGAGTAATTTCTCCTAGGGGTATAACCCCAATCTGTGTTTGAATCGTTGTTCGGCAGATCATAATTGTTGTGTGAATATTGGTTTGAGAAATAATTTTTGGGTGTTCTTGTGTCATATCTATTTTGATTTGTAAATTTTTCTTCTGTTTGTGTTTTTGTGTGGTATTGGTCATCGGGGTAGTTAGTGTATTGTCTTCTATGATAGTTTTGTTGTTTAATAGATCCTTCTATATTTCGTGTGTCAGATGGAATTTGATTCCTAAATGTCGTGTGATTCGATTGTGGGGGTTTATTTGTATGGTTAGATTTCCCAAATAAATATGATTTGTCTAAAGTTTTTGGGATTGGAGAGGCGACTATTTCAACTGTATTCTCGTATGTGGAGTCTATTTCTATTGGAATATCAGTGTCTAGAGTTTCAGAGTAGTCTTCCAGATCTCTGTTATATTTAGATGATTTTGTTGCTAGAATATTTTCTTTAAAACTTGAAATGGTGTTAAAAATTTCTTTTTGATTATTTAGGAACTCAGTATTGTTTTCATAAATTTTTAAAATGTTTTTTTGTTGGTCTATTTCTTTTTTAGTCTCACTTAACGTGATGTTTCTAGACTTGATAATTATTTTCATTAATGTTATAGATGCGTTTTCAAGGGTATCAAACCATTCATTAGATAGTTCATCGTTTAGGTTGAATGTACAGTTTTTCTTTAATCTAAGTCCTCTTGGGACCATGTTATTCTCAATATATTTTTCTGTATATTTGATTTCTATGGTATTTTTTAGTTCTTTAATCAGAAGTTTTTCTAAGTTATCACATAATTCTGTCAGATTTTTGGGAGTGTTTGTATGAGAATTGATATCCTGGTTTTGGTGTTCTAAAGAAATACCTTGTAATATTTCCTCTCTTTGTGCAAATATATCCATATTGGCAGTAATGTGGAAAAACAGGGATTTTAAGTAAAAAATAAAAAATATATAAAAATGTGGACAAAATATTTGTGTGATAATGTGTCAGGGTCCGATTATCTTTTTGGAGTTAAACTTAATCTTTAAGTTAAAGATTTATAGATAATAATATATTCTCTTTGAAAAAAGCGGTGTGTCTCAAACTCAAATAGAAGGAAGTAAGTGATTAGTGAAAAAACAAGTTTAGAGTGAGTGCACCTGATGAGTGTTAATGTTGGGAAAATTGGTTAATATAACCACGCTCTAAACCCTACAAGTGTGACAATTGTTCCTTCAAACAACTATCAAAGAATGAAACGCAATAACCAAGGTGAGGGGAGCTAAAGGTATAATTAGTGGTGATTGTATGTTACTGTGTAACCTAAATAAAAGTTTATGCTTAAGCGTTGTGGTTGAAAAAATATATTTATTTTAAAACACTTTAAAACATGTGCATAGTAAAAGTATAGAGCTCTATTACTTTAAGACATATAAAACAATATACAATATACAAATTGTAATAACAATAATTGATGCTTGAAAATAGTTGCTAAAATATTGTACACTTATTTGCTTGCTTAAATATGTACACTTTTTGCTTGCTTCTGTGGTCTCTACGGTCTCTTTTAAGGCTTTAAAAATTTTAGTATTAATGTTCTTCTAGTACTCACGATTTTGTCTTGAGTGTAAAAGACTTTTTAGCTTTATGGGGTTATAAAAAACCGTTGTTGAGGCAAAATACGTTTGGAGTAAATACAGCCTTAAAGTAGACAATCTTGCTTTTTGTAGTTTTGGAGGTTAATATGAACAAGCTGTTGATTTGTTTCTATTTCCTTTATTAGGCTGATACAATGTATATCTCCAATTTGTTGTACTAGAGAAAAGTCTTAGCCGTTTTAGCGCTGATAAGGTGCTTGAAAGTTCCTCAATTTTAAATTGAATTATCCGTTGGTCTCTGAGACTGTATACCCTATTTTGTGCTAGTATGCTATTCAGGGTTTGCAGGAGTCTCTAAGAGGCTTATAGCGTTTGAGAATTCCTCAATCTTTAGCAGGAGTTTGTTTGCGAATTACCGTTGGTCTCTGAGACTGTTTACCCTTTAGAATTTTTTCAGGGTTTGCAGGAGTCTCTAAGAGGCAGTTCTGTCTGTTGTCCGGTGTTTTTCTTCTTTTGCGCTTATTTTTTCAAGCGCTAGATAGAGCTGAATCCGTTAAAAGGAAGATAGTTCTTGTCCCACAGTGTGGGCATTAACTGTCAAAGAGGGTGCGCACTCAGGTGGGCAGATCTACGCGTTTCGGCGGGTGCCTTTATCAAGATGCCTCTGAGAGTGTTCGCGGTCCTTTTTAAAAAGGGGTAGGTAGCTCCTGATTGGTTAATTACAAATTCTTAGTTGACCAATCTTTGTGCAGATATTTGAGCAAAATGTTCGGTTACAATTTTAAGCTGTAGTACAGATTTGTGGAATGATAATAATAACGTCAGCTAGAATGATACTTTTAACATATACAACTATTCATAGTTTCCTAAACATAATTTCCTAAACATAATTGATCTGTTTAAGTGTTTGGTATGTGTGTGCGCCCTCTAAAATGATAGAAATATATAGTATAATTTTGTGAAGATAAAATCAATATAATAGTGAGTTGGAATGAAGGGGGTGTTATTGTTACGGGACATATGTGATAACTTAGAATTTTTTGTGTCCACATGAAATTGTTTTAATTATTTTGCTGTTTTGTTGCTGAATGTTGTATAAAATTTGCGACAAAATTAATATATTACTCTGTGAATATATGTAGATATAGGAATGTTTAAATTCATAATTTTTGATCAGAAAGTTTAAATCAAACTCCATATTTAATCCATGTGGATATAAGGTTTTAAAGGAGTAAATATATTCCGCTTCTTTTCTAAGTAGGAGGTTTTCTAGATTTCCCCCTCTGGGATTAAGGAAAACTTTTTTGACTCCCCAATATTTTAGGTGGTGGATATTGCCATTGTGATGTTCAGTAAAATGTTTATATAGGTTGGTGCTAGTTGATTTATGTTCGATATGGTGAAGGTGTTCTCTTATGCGGTCTCTGAGCATGCGGCTAGTTTGGCCAAAGTATTGGTAACCACATAAACATTGTAAACAATAGATGACATTCTTATCTGAACATCGTATGATTTCCTTGATGTTGATATATTGGTTGTTATTATTAGATTTCAGAGTTTTAATTTTGCTGCTATGTTTGCATGATTTACATGATATACATGGAAAGAAGCCTTCAACTTTTTCTTTATTAAGATCGAATGTGTTGGGGTTGTGAATTTCCTTATTTTTGAATTCACTTGGTGATAGTATGTTTTTTAGGTTTTTTGCTTTTTTAAAAATGATGTCGGGATTATTTTTCAATCTATGTCCCAAAATTTGGTCATGTTTTATATAATGCCAGTGTTTGTTTAAAATCTTTTTGATTTCATGATGTTGTGAGTTATATTGCGTTATAAAAGGAATAAATAAGGGATCGTTTTTGTTTTGGTTGGGTGCTGATTTTTGTTTTGGTGCGAGTATCAAGTTTCTATCCATTTCTTTTACCTCCAATTGTGTTTTCTCCAAAGTGTGAATGTTATATCTTTTTTCAATGAATCTCTGTTTTAGAGTTTCTGATTGGGTGGAGTATTGATTAATATCTGAACAATTTTTCCTGATTCTGGTGAATTGATTTTTGGGGATATTTGTTTTCCATTTATTTAGGTGGCAGCTTTTATTGTGTATGTAGTTATTGGCGTCTGTTTTTTTTAAAAAGGTTTTGGTTGTAATCATCATATTTTTAATTTCTATTTCTAAGTCCAAATAGTGAATCGAGTTTGTGCTAAATTCATGAGTGAAATTGAGGCCTAGTGTGTTGTTATTTAAGTCTTCTAGAAATAATTCTAGAAGTTCAGGTTCGCCTTTCCAAATTATAAATAGGTCATCTATATAGCGGTAATAAAGCACAAGGTTCGCCCCCCATGGGCTGGAATCTATGTAATTATGTTCAAAATAACCCATAAATAGATTAGCATAACTGGGGGCGAACCTTGTGCCCATAGCAGTCCCCTTGTGTTGTAAAAGAATCTCGCCGTTAAATAAAAAAGAGTTGTTATATAGTATAAAATGGATATAATCAATTAGGAATTTATTTTGTTCTTTATTTAAATTTGGATCCTTGTCTAAGAAGAATTTTATAGCTTTATGCCCTTTTTGGTGGTCTATGTTCGTGTATAGGGAATTTACATCGCATGTTACTAAAAGGAAGTTTTCTTCCCAAGATATATCTTTTAGGATGTTGAGTAATTGAGTCGAGTCTTTTAGATAGGATGGTAACTGGGAAACGTATGACTGTAAGAAGAAATCGACATATTGCGAAAGATTTGATGTGAGGGATCCTATGCCTGAAATGATAGGTCGTCCAGGGGGTTTGGTTAAGTTTTTATGGATTTTAGGAAGTATGTAAAAAGTAGGTGAAATGGGGTTTACAGTAATTAGAAAATCAAATTCATTTTTTGTAAGTACTCCTGAGTTGAATGCTTTTATGAGAAGATCTTGTAGTTTTTTTGTTTGGTTTTTTAAGGGATTAGATCTTAGTTTTTTATATGTTGTCTGGTCATTTAGAAGTCTGTACGATTCCTCTAAATAAAAAGATGTGTCCATAAGGACTATTCCTCCGCCCTTGTCTGCTTGCTTGATGGTGATTTCATTATTATTTTTTAGATCTTTTATAATTTTTAGTTCCTTTTGTGTCATATTCCACTCTATGAATTCGTTTTGATCTAATTTGTCTATATCTTGTTTGACCATTTTCTCAAAGAGTTTAATGTCTTCGCTTTTTTCATTTGTGGGATAGAACGTTGAGGGGGCTTTTAGATTAGTGTGTTTAAATTTTTGTTCATTTTCTTTGAGGGTTTTGTTCTCAAGAGGGTTCTTTATGAAATATCTTTTTAAGGTGAGTTTACGTATGTATTGGTTTATGTTTATGAGGGTTTCAAATTTATTTAATTTGCATGATGGGGCAAATGATAGGCCTTTACTTAGAACTGATTTTTGAAGAGGATTCAATTGATATTTACTTATGTTGAATATTCCTGTATGTTTTATTTCTGTCTTTTCGGGATTTTGTCTAGATTTTCTTCCGTTTCTCCTACCTCTAATCCTCGTTTGTTTCTTACGATTCTTTTTGGGAGGATGCGGTGTGTGTTGGTTTTTGATGTTCCTTCCCCTAAAGGGGCCTGTTCTAAAAAAACTTTCTGTTGTACTGCATTATGAGGTGCGGGGGACCTTATGTCTTGTTCTAATGGTTGATATCTATTTCTTGTTTGGATTCTCCAATCTGAGTTGGAGTCAAAGTGGTTTCTTTTGTAGTTAGTGTAATAAGTGTTTTTATGCTTATTCTTGTATGTGTAGTGATCAGATTGGTCATAATTGTGTCTATAAGGATATTGGTTATCTGGTTTGTAATTCCATTCTCTGTTTTCCCATCTATGTTCATAGTTATTTCTTTGATTATAGTTATTTCTGTTGTGGTTTGGGTTGTGTTGGTATTCTCTATATGAGTAATTTCTCCTAGGGGTATAACCCCAATCTGTGTTTGAATCGTTGTTCGGCAGATCATAATTGTTGTGTGAATATTGGTTTGAGAAAGAATTTTTGGGTGTTCTTGTGTCATATCTATTTTGATTTGTAAATTTTTCTTCTGTTTGTGTTTTTGTGTGGTATTGGTCATCGGGGTAGTTAGTGTATTGTCTTCTATGATAGTTTTGTTGTTTAATAGATCCTTCTATATTTCGTGTGTCAGATGGAATTGAAGACACAATTACTCAACATCCTAAAAGATATATCTTGGGAAGAAAACTTCCTTTTAGTAACATGCGATGTAAATTCCCTATACACGAACATAGACCACCAAAAAGGGCTTAAAGCTATAAAATTCTTCTTAGACAAGGATCCAAATTTAAATAAAGAACAAAATAAATTCCTAATTGATTGTATCCATTTTATACTATATAACAACTCTTTTTTATTTAACGACGAGATTTTTTTACAACACAAGGGGACTGCTATGGGCACAAGGTTCGCCCCCAGTTATGCTAATCTATTTATGGGTTATTTTGAACATAATTACATAGATTCCAGCCCATGGGGGGCGAACCTTGTGCTTTATTACCGCTATATAGATGACCTATTTATAATTTGGAAAGGCGAACCTGAACTTCTAGAATTATTTCTAGAAGACTTAAATAACAACACACTAGGCCTCAATTTCACTCATGAATTTAGCACAAACTCGATTCACTATTTGGACTTAGAAATAGAAATTAAAAATATGATGATTACAACCAAAACCTTTTTTAAAAAAACAGACGCCAATAACTACATACACAATAAAAGCTGCCACCTAAATAAATGGAAAACAAATATCCCCAAAAATCAATTCACCAGAATCAGGAAAAATTGTTCAGATATTAATCAATACTCCACCCAATCAGAAACTCTAAAACAGAGATTCATTGAAAAAAGATATAACATTCACACTTTGGAGAAAACACAATTGGAGGTAAAAGAAATGGATAGAAACTTGATACTCGCACCAAAACAAAAATCAGCACCCAACCAAAACAAAAACGATCCCTTATTTATTCCTTTTATAACGCAATATAACTCACAACATCATGAAATCAAAAAGATTTTAAACAAACACTGGCATTATATAAAACATGACCAAATTTTGGGACATAGATTGAAAAATAATCCCGACATCATTTTTAAAAAAGCAAAAAACCTAAAAAACATACTATCACCAAGTGAATTCAAAAATAAGGAAATTCACAACCCCAACACATTCGATCTTAATAAAGAAAAAGTTGAAGGCTTCTTTCCATGTATATCATGTAAATCATGCAAACATAGCAGCAAAATTAAAACTCTGAAATCTAATAATAACAACCAATATATCAACATCAAGGAAATCATACGATGTTCAGATAAGAATGTCATCTATTGTTTACAATGTTTATGTGGTTACCAATACTTTGGCCAAACTAGCCGCATGCTCAGAGACCGCATAAGAGAACACCTTCACCATATCGAACATAAATCAACTAGCACCAACCTATATAAACATTTTACTGAACATCACAATGGCAATATCCACCACCTAAAATATTGGGGAGTCAAAAAAGTTTTCCTTAATCCCAGAGGGGGAAATCTAGAAAACCTCCTACTTAGAAAAGAAGCGGAATATATTTACTCCTTTAAAACCTTATATCCACATGGATTAAATATGGAGTTTGATTTAAACTTTCTGATCTAAAAATTATGAATTTAAACATTCCTATATCTACATATATTCACAGAGTAATATATTAATTTTGTCGCAAATTTTATACAACATTCAGCAACAAAACAGCAAAATAATTAAAACAATTTCATGTGGACACAAAAAATTCTAAGTTATCACATATGTCCCGTAACAATAACACCCCCTTCATTCCAACTAACTATTATATTGATTTTATCTTCACAAAATTATACTATATATTTCTATCATTTTAGAGGGCGCACACACATACCAAACACTTAAACAGATCAATTATGTTTAGGAAATTATGTTTAGGAAACTATGAATAGTTGTATATGTTAAAAGTATCATTTTAGCTTACGTTATTATTATTCATTCCACAAATCTGTACTACAGCTTAAAATTGTAACCGAACATTTTGCTCAAATATCTGCACAAAGATTGGTCAACTAAGAATTTGTAATTAACCAATCAGGAGCTACCTACCCCTTTTTAAAAAGGACCGCGAACACTCTCAGAGGCATCTTGATAAAGGCACCCGCCGAAACGCGTAGATCTGCCCACCTGAGTGCGCACCCTCTTTGACAGTTAATGCCCACACTGTGGGACAAGAACTATCTTCCTTTTAACGGATTCAGCTCTATCTAGCGCTTGAAAAAATAAGCGCAAAAGAAGAAAAACACCGGACAACAGACAGAACTGCCTCTTAGAGACTCCTGCAAACCCTGAAAAAATTCTAAAGGGTAAACAGTCTCAGAGACCAACGGTAATTCGCAAACAAACTCCTGCTAAAGATTGAGGAATTCTCAAACGCTATAAGCCTCTTAGAGACTCCTGCAAACCCTGAATAGCATACTAGCACAAAATAGGGTATACAGTCTCAGAGACCAACGGATAATTCAATTTAAAATTGAGGAACTTTCAAGCACCTTATCAGCGCTAAAACGGCTAAGACTTTTCTCTAGTACAACAAATTGGAGATATACATTGTATCAGCCTAATAAAGGAAATAGAAACAAATCAACAGCTTGTTCATATTAACCTCCAAAACTACAAAAAGCAAGATTGTCTACTTTAAGGCTGTATTTACTCCAAACGTATTTTGCCTCAACAACGGTTTTTTATAACCCCATAAAGCTAAAAAGTCTTTTACACTCAAGACAAAATCGTGAGTACTAGAAGAACATTAATACTAAAATTTTTAAAGCCTTAAAAGAGACCGTAGAGACCACAGAAGCAAGCAAAAAGTGTACATATTTAAGCAAGCAAATAAGTGTACAATATTTTAGCAACTATTTTCAAGCATCAATTATTGTTATTACAATTTGTATATTGTATATTGTTTTATATGTCTTAAAGTAATAGAGCTCTATACTTTTACTATGCACATGTTTTAAAGTGTTTTAAAATAAATATATTTTTTCAACCACAACGCTTAAGCATAAACTTTTATTTAGGTTACACAGTAACATACAATCACCACTAATTATACCTTTAGCTCCCCTCACCTTGGTTATTACAGTGAAAACATTAGAAAGGACAAAAATTAGTAAATGTAATCATGATCACTAGTGATTTAAATGATGCTGGCATTCTTCTCTTTATTAGGGTAATTGCCCTCTCAAATATTCTTCTTAGTGGTTCAATCTATATTTTGAGGTCCCTTTTTAAGGGACTTGTTGGAGAAAATGGTCTGGTAGTCTTCAAAACCATTATCCATTCGTAACCTGTAAAGTACATGTGTTTGCCTTTCTTGGTCCATTTTTTTTTTCATCATTCCAACAATCAACAGCTCAACTTTCATTTAAATGATGCTGGCATACTTCTTGTTCTCTTTATATTGGGGTAATTGCCCTCTCAAATGTTCTTCTTGGTGGTTCAATCTATATTTTGAGGTCCCTTTTTAATAGACTAGTTGGAGAAACTGGTCAAGTACATGTGCTTGCTATTCTTCATCAATTTTTTTCAGCATTCCAACCATCAACAGCTCAACTCTCTGATTTAAAAGATTCTGGCATAATTATTGTTCTCTTTATATTGGGGCAATTGCCCTCTCAAATGTTCTTCTTGGTGGTTCAATCTATATTTTGAGGTCCCTTTTTAATAGACTAGTTGGAGAAACTGGTCAAGTAGTCTTCAAAACCATTATCCATTCGTAACCTGTAAAGTACATGTGCTTGCTTGCCTTGGTCCATTTCTTTTTTTTCATCATTCCAACAATCAACAGCTCAACTCTCAGTGATTTTAAAGAATCTGGCATACTTCTTGTTCTCTTTATATTGGGGCAATTGCCCTCTCAAATGTTCTTCTTAGTGGTTCAATCTATATTTTTGAGGTCCCTTTTTAAGGGAATAGTTTGTGAAAATGGTCTGGTAGGCTTCAAAACCATTATCAATTTGTAACCTGTAAAGTACATGTGCTTGCTATTCTTCATCAATTTTTTCATCATTCCAACCATCAGCAGCTCAACTCTCCGATTTAAAAGATTCTGGCATAATTATTGTTCTCTTTATATTGGGGTAATTGCCCTCTCAAATGTTCTTCTTGGTGGTTCAATCTATATTTTGAGGTACCTTTTTAAGGGACTAGTTGGAGACTATGGTCTGGTAGTCTTCAAAACCATTATCCATTCGTAACCTGTAAAGTACATGTGCTTGCCTTTCTTGGTCCATTTTTTTCATCATTCCAACAATCAACAGTTCAACTTTCAATTAAACCATGCTGGCATAATTCTTGTAATTCTTGGACTCTATTTATATTGTGGTAATTGCCCTCTCAAATGTTCTTCTTGGTGGTTCTATCTATATTTTGAGGTCCCTTTTTAAGGGACTAGTTGGAGAAACTGGTCTGGTAGTCTTCAAAACCATTATCCATTCGTAACCTGTAAAGTACATGTGCTTGCTTGCCTTGGTCCATTTTTTTTCATCATTCCAACAATCAACAGCTCAACTCTCAGTGATTTTAAAGAATCTGGCATACTTCTTGTTCTCTTTATATTGGGGCAATTGCCCTCTCAAATGTTCTTCTTAGTGGTTCAATCTATATTTTGAGGTCCCTTTTAAAGGGAATAGTTTGTGAAAATGGTCTGGTAGTCTTCAAAACCATTATCCATTCGT
This sequence comes from Bombina bombina, assembly GCF_027579735.1. Taxonomy (NCBI): domain Eukaryota; kingdom Metazoa; phylum Chordata; class Amphibia; order Anura; family Bombinatoridae; genus Bombina; species Bombina bombina. The sequence continues at coordinate 132,340,088 of NC_069503.1, forward strand.
AACCTGTAAAGTACATGTGCTTGCCTTTCTTTATCATTTTTTTTTCATCAATCCCAAAAATCAACAACTCAACTCTGTGATTTCAATCATGCTAGCATACTTCTTGTACTCTTTATATTGGGGTAATTGAACCACTAAGAAGAACATTTGAGAGGGCAATCTATATTTTGAGGTTCCTTTTTTAAGGGCATTGTTTGAAAAAATGGTCAGGTAGTCTTTGAAACCATTTTATTTATCTATTTTACTGTCAAAGAGTAGACCATAACTCATTATAATAAAGGTTAGATGCAAATGTAATATCAAAATGAAGTTTTGTCATCTAACCTTAGTATTAAGAATAAAAAAATTATATTGTATTTGTAAAAGCTTGATTTGTATGTATGTTTATACATCTTTTTGATCAAAGAAATCTCATTACCTGTTGTATTTCTAATTTATCTATTTTGGGTTGCAACTTGAGGTTTTGAAACACTATCTCTGACTGTAATGACATTGTTATCATTAATAAAAAGAAAGACTAAGGCCTAGACAGACAGTTATAGTCAACTGTCCAATTGTGTTTGTGCATAACTAATGATGCCATAATAATTGTATTCATAAATATTATTCATTATCTCTTGTACAAATGATGTGCATTTGCAATATATACAATGTTATAGTGCTCCACAGTTGTGGTTTATGTATTTTGAATAAAAATTTGTACTTTAACTTATTAAATTTGTCAAACCTTTATTTTTGAGTTGGGGTGGGTTTGGGGCGGAGTGAAAGGGGGCCCCATTTTGGAATGCTGCCTTGGGCCCCGCAATGGCTAGGGCCGGCCCTGGGAGTAGCTCCCGCACTTGGTTCTCCATCTCTTGGAGGAATTCAATTATCCTCCTCCTCTCCTGTCTTGCTGTTCTATCTGCAAAAACATTTAAAAAAAAATAAAAACATTTTAGGTCATTCTTTCCTTGTATCGATCAGTCTCTGGGGCATATTTATCAAGCTCTGAATGGAGCTTGATAAATAGCAGTTATGAAGCAGCAGTCACAAAGACCGCTGCTCCATAACCTGTCCGCCTGCTCTGAGCAGGCGGACAGAAATCGCCGGAAATCAACCCGATCGAGTACGATCGGGTTGATTTACACCCCCCGCGAGTCTGCAGGAGGCGGCGTTGCACCAGCAGCTCTTGGTGCAAAGCTGAATACAGCGAGCATGTATAGTTGTATATGGTGTATTGTTTTGAACGTACCATCGTTATTTTCCTCTTCTGGCCCCTCCGCAGATTATTCACCCTCCTCAGGAGTCTCATCGAACTGTGTGAGTAGCTGCTCCTCCTCCTCATGAGCTGCTTGTTCCGCATCTTCCTCCTGTCGTACTTCATTTGCTAAAAAAAAAATTAATAAATATTAAAGATTTGTACATCGCAGTCTCTCACTCTCTTTATTTTTCTATCTGTCTCTCTGTCTCTCTCTGTCTCTTTGTCTCTCTCTTTCTCTTTCTCTGTGTCTCTCTCTGTCTCTCTCTCTCTGTTTCTATCTGTCTGTCTCTCTCTGTCTCTTTGTCTCTCTCTTTTCTCTCTGTGTCTCTCTGTCTCTGTTTCTATCTGTCTGTCTGTCTCTCTCTGTCTCTTTGTCTCTCTCTTTCTCTCTCTTTGTCTCTCTCTCTCTGTTTCTATCTGTCTGTCTCTCTGTTTCTCTCTCTGTGTGTCTCTCTCTCTCTCTCTCTCTGTTTCTATGTGTCTTTCTCTCTCTGTCTCTCTCTGTCTCTTTGTCTCTCTCTTTTCTCTCTGTGTCTCTCTCTCTGTTTCTATCTGTCTGTCTGTCTCTCTGTTTCTCTCTCTGTGTCTCTCTCTCTCTCTCTCTGTTTCTATGTGTCTTTCTCTGTGTCTCTCTCTGTCTCTCTCTCTCTGTTTCTATCTGTCTGTCTCTCTCTGACTCTTTGTCTCTCTCTTTTCTCTCTGTGTCTCTCTGTCTCTGTTTCTATCTGTCTGTCTGTCTCACTCTGTCTCTTTGTCTCTCTCTTTCTCTCTCTTTGTCTCTCTCTCTCTGTTTCTATCTGTCTGTCTCTCTGTTTCTCTCTCTGTGTCTCTCTCTCTCTCTCTGTTTCTATGTGTCTTTCTATCTGTCTCTCTCTGTCTCTTTGTCTCTCTCTTTTCTCTCTGTGTCTCTCTCTCTCTGTTTATATCTTTCTCTCTGTCTCTCTGTTTCTCTCTCTGTGTCTCTCTCTCTCTCTCTCTCTCTCTGTTTCTATGTGTCTTTCTCTCTCTGTCTCTCTCTGTCTCTTTGTCTCTCTGTTTCTCTCTCTGTGTCTCTCTCTCTCTGTTTCTATGTGTCTTTCTCTCTCTGTCTCTCTCTGTCTCTTTGTCTCTCTGTTTCTCTCTCTGTGTCTCTCTCTCTCTGTTTCTATGTGTCTTTCTCTCTCTCTCTCTCTCTCTCTCTCTCTCTCTCTCTCTCTCTCTCTCTCTCTCTCTCTCTCTCTCTCTCTCTCTCTCTCTCTCTCTCTCTGTGTAATCAACTTACATTCATCAGACTACGTGAGCAGCTGCTGATTTTCCTCCTCATGGGCTGCTTGTTGGGATTGTTCACCCTGTCCAACTTGCGATGCTAATAAAAAAAACATTTTAATACATTGTTAATAAGTATTTAAGATTGTATATGTAGAAGTACATCGCAGTCTCTCACTCTCTTTATTTTTCTATCTGTCTCTCTCTGTCTCTATGTCTCTGTCTTTCTCTTTCTCTCTCGCTCTCTGTTTCTATCTGTCTCTCTGCCTCTCTGTCTGTCTCTCTCTGTCTCTTTGTCTCTCTCTTTCTCTCTCTCTCTCGCTCTCTGTTTCTATCTGTCTCTCTGCCTCTCTGTCTGTCTCTCTCTGTCTCTTTGTCTCTCTCTTTCTCTCTCTCTCTCTCTGTTTCTATCTGTCTGTCTGTCTCTCTCTGTCTCTTTGTGTCTCTCTTTCTCTCTCTGTGTCTCTCTCTCTGTTTCTATCTGTCTGTCTGCCTCTCTCTGTCTCTTTGTCTCTCTCTTTCTCTCTCTGTGTCTCTCTCTCTCTGTTTCTATCTGTCTGTCTCTCTCTGTCTCTTTGTCTCTCTTGTTCTCTCTCTGTGTCTCTCTCTGTCTCTCTCTCTCTTTTCTATCTGTCTGTCTCTCTCTGTCTCTTTGTCTCTCTCTTTTCTCTCTGTGTCTCTCTGTCTCTGTTTCTGTCTGTCTGTCTCTGTCTCTTTGTCTCTCTCTCTCTCTTTGTCTCTCTCTCTCTGTTTCTATCTGTCTGTCTGTCTCTCTGTTTCTCTCTCTGTGTCTCTCTCTCTCTGTTTCTATGTGTCTTTCTCTCTCTGTCTCTCTCTGTCTCTTTGTCTCTCTCTTTTCTCTCTGTGTCTCTCTCTCTCTGTTTCTATCTGTCTGTCTGTCTCTCTGTTTCTCTCTCTGTGTCTCTCTCTCTCTGTTTCTATGTGTCTTTCTCTCTCTGTCTCTCTCTCTCTGTCTCTTTGTCTCTCTGTTTCTCTCTCTGTGTCTCTCGCTCTCTGTTTCTATCCGTCTGTCTCTCTCTGTCTCTCTCTCTCTCTCTCTCTGTAATCAACTTACATTCATCAGACTGCGTGAGCAGCTGCTGATCCTCCTCCTCATGGGCTGCCTGTTGGGATTCTTCACCCTGTCCAAAAAAACATTTTAATACATTGTTAATAAGTATTTAAGATTTATATGTCGAAGTACATTGCAGTCTCTCACTATCTTTATTTTTCTATCTGTCTCTCTCTGTCTCTCTCTGTCTCTCTCTGTCTTTCTCTTTCTCTCTCTCTCTCTGTTTCTATCTGTCTCTCTGCCTCTCTCTGTCTGTCTCTCTCTGTCTCTTTGTCTCTCTCTTTCTCTCTCTGTGTCTCTCTCTGTTTCTATCTGTCTGTCTCTCTCTCTCTCTCTGTCTCTCTCTTTCTCTCTCTGTGTCTCTCTCTCTCTGTTTCTATCTGTCTGTCTGTCTCTCTCTGTCTCTTCGTCTCTGTCTTTCTCTTTCTCTCTCTCTCTCTGTTTCTATCTGTCTCTCTGCCTCTCTCTGTCTGTCTCTCTCTGTCTCTTTGTCTCTCTCTTTCTCTCTCTGTGTCTCTCTCTGTTTCTATCTGTCTGTCTGTCTGTCTCTCTCTCTCTGTCTCTATCTTTCTCTCTCTGTCTCTCTCTCTCTCTCTCTCTGTTTCTATCTGTCTGTCTGTCTCTCTCTGTCTCTTTGTCTCTCTCTTTCTCTCTCTGTGTCTCTCTCTCTCTGTTTCTATCTGTCTGTCTGTCTCTCTCTGTCTCTTTGTCTCTCTCGTTCTCTCTCTGTGTCTCTCTCTCTCTCTCTCTCTGTTTCTATCTGTCTGTCTGTCTCTCTCTGTCTTTTTGTCTCTCTCTTTCTCTCTCTGTATCTCTCTCTCTCTCTGTTTCTATCTGTCTGTCTGTCTCTCTCTGTCTCTTTGTCTCTCTCTCTCTCTCTGTCTCTCTCTCTCTGTTTCTATCTGTCTGTATGTCTCTCTCTGTCTCTTTGTCTCTCTCGTTCTCTCTCTGTGTCTCTCTCTCTCTCTCTGTTTCTATGTGTCTTTCTCTCTCTCTCTCTCTCTCTCTCTCTCTCTCTCTCTCTCTCTCTGTAATCAACTTACATTCATCAGACTGCGTGAGCAGCTGCTGATCCTTCTCCTCATGGGCTGCTTGTTGGGATTGTTCACCCTGTCCAACTTCCGATGCTAATAAAAAAACATTTTAATACATTGTTAATAAATATTTAAGATTGTATATGTAGAAGTACATCGCAGTCTCTCACTCTCTTTTTTTTTCTATCTGTCTCCCTCTCTCTCTGTAATCAACTTACATTCATCAGACTGCGTGAGCATCTGCTGAGCCTCCTCCTCATGGGCTGACTGTTGGGATTCTTCACCCTGTCCAACTACTGATGCTAATAAAAAAACATTTTAATACATTATTAATAAATATTTAAGATTGTATATGTAGAAGTACATCGCTGTCTCTCACTCTCTTTATTAATCACAATCAATAAATGTGTCTCTCTGTCTCTCTCTGTCTGTCTGTCTATCTCTCTGTCTATCTCTCTCTGTGTCTGTCTGTCTGTCTCTCTGTGTCTCTCTCTCTGTCTCTCTGTCTATCTCTCTCTGTGTCAGTCTATCTCTCTCTCTCTGTGTCTGTGTCTCTCTGTCAGTCTGTCTGTCTCTCGGAATTCTTTGGAACACATATATATTTGTTTAGATGTTTTAAGATTGCCTTTAACACAACACCCATATGCCTTGAAAATGATGGCTGACTCATTCCTACAATTGGACTGGACACCGATTGAAAAGATCCTGTAGCTAAGAAATGTAGCACAGCCAATAATTTCACTATTCCAGGGATTGATCTTGTCCTTCTTGTGCTTGGTTCTAGTTCATGTTGTATTAGTCCATATAACTCTAAAATACTGGATCTGTTGAGCCTGAACCTTTTTTTATTTTCAGAATCAGTTAGAGCATGCAGACCACAACGGGGCAGGAAAAGTCTCGGCGCCCGTGTGCACCTTTGTAGGGGCATATTTGTGTCACTATCAGTCTCTTCCATGCGCCGAGCAATGGACAAATGTGCCAACATCAGAAAGTACTCCATTTCTAGATATGTGAAACAGTGGGCTCTACTGAGATTTGCCTATGTATATATGGTGAAATTGTGGAGACGTAATTGAAGGTGAGACTACACTATTGGCGAAAAGTGATGATGAATACCAAGCAACTCGTATTTCTATGTCTGCACGTACAATTCCGCCTTTGTCCAATGTGTATTAGCGCTGTCGGGAGCGCGCCCGTGTGCCTAGGCGAATGTAAACGAAGTGCGAACAAGTTTCCATCAGATTCGCGCAATTTTAGGCGCAGCAAGCAATGATAAATATGATGATCAGTTCATATGCGATTTTTTTGCACGTAATTATAGGAGAAGGGCTTTGATAAATCTAGCCCTAAATCTTTTACACGTCATACACAGTGAGAACCGACAGACCAACACTCATTACACAGCACTGCCCCCCCCTTCCTCTACTTAAATATGTACCATAATCTGGCAGATCAGCAAAGATCTCACAGGTCAAAGTTGGTTGAGCAATGTAAATTCCAAAGTTTAATTTTGTTTCTATGGAAAGATATTCCAGGGTTTAAATAGATGCCTGAGATTCATACTAAACAGACTGATTGGAGCTGTCAGCAAGAAGAGACTAAGTCTAGGCAGGAGCATAAAATAATGAAGTCTGTATCTGTGACTCTGTTGCTTATCTGCACAGTGTTAGCACTGTCTGCGGTTGGTCAGGGGCAAAAACTGTCAGAAATAAAGAAAAAGGCCCTGGTGTTAGTGAGGGAAGACTTACATAGCAAAAACACCACCAAACATGCCTACCGTCTGATCGCAGTACTGAAAGCAACTGAAGAAGTAAGTGAATAACGTCATTTATGTGATATAGTATTCAGAATTATCTGTCACTGCATGCTATTCCTGTATTTCTCTATGATGTTGGGATTTAATAATCTTTAAATACCTTATACAGCTGTTTGGGGTTTAGTGAACTAACTGGATATTTCATGACAATATTATATTTGTTTGGCATATGGAGATAGTTCTGTAGTGCAATTTAGGATAGCAAGATGTATACTTGTGTTCATAGCTGAAATAGAAAAAGAAGACAACTTCCTATTATTGTATCATCAACTATATAAAGCAGAAGGAAATACAAATATAATATCAAATAAACCCATAAAAAAACATTTTCTTTCCAAATTGTCCCCAGCTCATTAGAAAATCAAACATAAAAATGAAAAGGTAGTGCAAACATAGTTATTTTGCTAGTGAATTGTATTTAATTTCTTTTTTAAGGAGAAATACACGGTCATATTTGTGCTCCTGTGTCACTGCAGATGATGAATTAAGGGACACTAAACCCAAAAAAATTTATTTCATTATTCAGATAGGGCAAGTGATTTTAAACAATTTTCCAGTTTACTTCTATCATTTAATTTATTTTGTTTCCTTGGTATCCTTTGTTGAAAATCCTACCTAGGTAGGCTCAAAAGCTGCTGATTGGCGACTGCACATATATACCTCATGGTATTATTGGCTCACTCAATGTGTAAACTATCTCCCAGTAATGCATTGCTGCTGCTTCAATAAAGGATACCAAGATAATTAAGCAAATTAGATAATAGATATACATTGGAAAGTTGCTTAAAATTATATGCTCTATCTGAATCATGAAAGAAAATGTTTGGGTTTAATGGCCCTTTAAGTTCTTGAGCAAATGAGAAGCAGGAATACCTGTGTATGCTTAACACAAAATAGAACTTTTTTTTATATTACAAAGTCCCTTAAAGAAATATATTTATTGCCTTATTGAAGATATTTCAATTAATTATTCTTATTCTTGTTCTTAATTATAGTTCATTTGTCTATTGACATTTGAGTTTTTTTCACATTGTATATGCATGATTAGATAGGTACTGCATTTATCACTATTGTTTGTGATTTAATAAATTATAAATTGTTCTACAGGATGCCCATGGTCAGTGGGGTAAACCTCACATTATACTCATTCACCTGGGAGAGAATGATTAAGGTGCCGTTCAGCTCTTGACTTAGCTAAAATCATTCAATTGGTTATCGGTTGAATTAGGGCTTCGAATCTGAGGGTATCTATTGGCTGGTCAAACATCATAGTCAGACACAAGTGGCACTATATTGGGTCAGCTAGTGCAGCTTACAGGGTCTAGAACAAGTTTAACAGGGACGTGATAGAGTCCATTCAGTGCTGAAAGCAACCCAAAACGTAAGTGAATAATGTAATTTATGTGATATAGTATACAGAAATATCTGTCACTGCACGCTATTCCTGTATTTCTCTATGAACTAATCATCTTTAAATACCTTATACAGCTGTTTGGGGTTTAGTGAACTAATATTATATTTGTTTGGCATATGGAGATAGTTCTGTAGTACAATTTAGGATAGCAAGATGTATTCTTGTGCTCATAGCTGAAATAGAAAAAGAAGACAACTTCCTATTATTTTATCAACTATATAAAGCAGAAGGAAATACAAATATAATATCAAATAAACCCATAAAAAAACATTTTCTTTCCAAATTGTCCCCAGCTCATTAGAAAATAAAACATAAAAATTAAAAGGTAGTTAAAACATACAGCTAGATTACGAGTTTTGTCGGTAAAGCTGTGCCGTGCTAACGAGCAGTTTATGCTCACCGCTCACCTACAAACAACGCTGGTATTACGGGTTTTTACAAACCCGGCGTTAGCTGCAGAAAAGTGAGTGGAGAGCAAAATTTAGCTCCACATCTCACTGTAATACCAGCGCTGCTTACGGTAGCGGTGAGCTGGCTAAACGTGCTCATGCACAATTTACCCATAGGAATCAATGGGGGAGAGCCGGCTGAAAAAAAACCTAACACCTGCAAAAAAGTAGCGTTCAGCTCCTAATGCAGCCCCATTGATTCCTATGGGGAAACTAAAGTTATCTCTACACCTAACACCCTAACATGAACCCTGAGTCTAAACACCCCTAATCTTACACTTATTAACCCCTAATCTGCTGCCCCCGACATCGCCGACACCGCATTATATTATTAACCCCTAATCTGCCGCTCCGGACACTGCCTCCACCTACATTATATGTATGAACCCCAAATCTGCTGCCCCTAACATCGCCGACACCTACATTATATTTATTAACCCCTAATCTGCCGCCCTCAATGTCGCCGCCACTATAATAAAGTTATTAACCCCTAAACCAAAGTCTAATCCTAACCCTAACACCCCATAACTTAAATATAATTAAAATAAATATAAATAAAATTACTACAATTAAATACATTATTCCTATTTAAAACTAAATACTTACCTATAAAATAAACCCTAAGCTAGCTACAATATAACTAATAGTTACATTGTATCTATCTTAGGGTTTATTTTTATTTTACAGGCAAGTTTGTATTTATTTTAACTAGGTACAACTATTTAATAGCTACCTAGTTAAAATAAATACAAAAGTACCTGTAAAATAAAACCTAACCTAAGTTACAATTACACCTAACACTACACTATAATTAAATTAATTACCTAAATTAAATACAATGAATTACAATTAAATAAAATAAAGAACAAAAAACAAACACTAAATTACAGAAAATAATAAAATAATTACAAGTTTTTTAAACTTATTACACCTAATCTAATCCCCCTAATAAAATAAAAAATGCCCCCAAAATAAAAAAAAGCCCTACCCTATACTAAATTACAAATAGCCCTTAAAAGGGCTTTTTGCGGGGCATTGCCCCAAAGTAATCAGCTCTTTTACCTGTAAAAAAGTACAATATCCCCCCAACATTAAAACCCACCACCCACCACCCAACCCTACTCTAAAACCCACCCAATCCCCCTTAATAAAACCTAACACTAACCCCTTGAAGATCACCCTACCTTGAGAAGTCTTCACCCAACCGGGCCGAAGTCCTCAACGAAGCCGGGCGAAGTGGTCCTCCAGATGGGCAGAAGTCTTCATCGAAGCCGGGCAGAAGAGGTCCTCCAGACGGGCAGAAGTCTTCATCAGCCAATCGGAATTAAGGCAGGAAAAATCCTATTGGCTGATGCCAATAGGATTGAGCTCGCATTCTATCAGCCAATCGGAATTCAAGGGACGCCATCTTGGATGACGTCATTTAAAGGAACCTTCATTTGTCGTTAGTCGTCGGCTGAGATGGATGCTCCTCGTCAGATGTCTTGAAGATGGACCCGCTCCGCGCCGGATGGATGAAGATAGAAGATGCCATCTGGATGAAGACTTCTGCCCGTCTGGAGGACCTCTTCTGCCCGGCTTCGATGAAGACTTCTGCCCGTCTGAAGGACCACTTTGCCCGGCTTCATTGAGGACTTCGGCTCGGTTGGGTGAAGACTTCTCAAGGTAGGGTGATCTTCAAGGGGTTAGTGTTAGGTTTTATTAAGGGGGTATTGGGTGGGTTTTAGAGTACGGTTGGGTGTGTGGGTGGTGGGTTTTAATGTTGGAGGGGTATTGTACTTTTTTTACAGGTAAAAGAGCTGAAAAAAGCTGAACTTTGGGGCAATGTCCCGCAAAAAGCACTTTTAAGGGCTATTTGGTAATTTAGTATAGGCTAGGGCTTTTATTATTTTGGGTGGCTTTTTTTATTTTATTAGGGGGATTAGATTAGGTGTAATTAGTTTAAAAAACTTGTAATTATTTTATTATTTTCTGTAATTTAGTGGGGGGTTTTTGTACTTTATTTTATTTAATTGTAATTAATTTAATTTAATTTAGGTAATTAATTTAATTATAGTGTATTTTGCAGGTACTTTTGTATTTATTTTAACTAGGTAGCTATTAAATAGTTAATAACTATTTAATAACTATTGTACCTAGTTAAAATAAATACAAAGTTGCCTGTAAAATAAAAATAAATCCTAAGCTAGCAACAATGTAACTATTAGTTATATTGTAGCTATCTTAGGGTTTATTTTATAGGTAAGTATTTAGTTTTAAATAGGAATAATTTAGTTAATTGTAATTATTTTATTTAGATTTATTTAAATAATATTTAAGTTAGGGGGTTAGGGTTAGACTTAGATTTAGGGGTTAATACATTTAATATAGTGGCGGTGACGTTGGGGGCGGCAGATTAGGGGTTAATAAATGTAGGTAGGTGTCGGCGATGTTAGGGACGGCAGATTAGGGGTTAATAAAATGTAACTAGTGTTTGCGAGGCGGGAGTGCGGCGGTTTAGAGGTTAATATATTTATTAAAGTGGTGGCGATGTCCGGTTCGGCAGATTAGGGGTTAACATTTTTATTTAACTGTTTGCGATGTGGGGGAGCCTCGGTTTAGGGGTTAATAGGTAGTTTATGGGTGTTAGTGTACTTTTTAGCACTTTAGTTAAGAGTTTTATGCTACGGCGTTAGCCCATAAAACTCTTAACTACTGACTTTAGGTAGGACGGTAGGAGTCTTGACAGGAGAGGGTGTACCGCTCACTTTTAGGAAGACTCATTAGGCAAATCCCATTGAAAATATAGGATATGCAATTGACGTAAGTGGATTTGCGGTATTTTCGAGTCTGGCTGAAAAAGTGAGCGGTACACCTGTACCTGCAAGACTCATAATACCAGCGGGGCGTTAAAAAGCAGCGTTAGGACCTCTCAACGCTGCTTTTTAACCCTAACGCAAGACTCGTAATCTAGGCAATATATTTTAAGCAATATTGAATATAGATGGGTTAACAACACTGCATGTTATATGCTGGGTGTCAGCATTCATTCTAAACTAAAAATGAAAAGCATTGGACATGCTATGCCTGTATATGCTTATCACAAATCAGCAGGGACATATTTATCTAACCACAGAACAACTGTGTGTGTGCACGCAAAATCCACATCCAGTCCTGAAACCCCAATATACATATGCCTAGATTACGAGTTTTGTCGGTAAAACCTTGCGGAGCTAACGCTCCTTTTTTTCCAGCGCTCCCTTAAGCCAACGCTGGTATTACGAGTTTTCTGAATGGCTGCGTTAGCCTCAGAAAAGTGAGCGTTGAGCCAAATTTAGCTCCACTTATACCCTCAATACCAGCATTGTTTACGGTAGCAGTAAGCTGAAAAAACGTGCTCGTGCACGATTTCCCCATAGGATACAATGGGGCTGAGCTGGCTGGAAAAAAACCTAACACCTGCAAAAAAGCAGCGTTCAGCTCCTAACGCAGCCTCATTGTTTCCTATGGGGAAACACTTTATAAGTCTACACCTAACACCCTAACATGAACCCCGAGTCTAAACACCCCTAACCTTACACTTATTAACCCCTAATCTGCCGCCCCCAACGTCGCCGCTACTATACTAAAGTTATTAACCCCTAAACCTAAGTCTAACCCTAACCCCCCCTAAGTTAAATATAATTTAAATAAATCTAAATAAATTTACTATAATTAAATAAATTATTCCTATTTAAAAATAAATGCTTACCTATAAAATAAACCATAAGATAGCTACAATATAACTAATAGTTACATTGTAGCTAATTTAGGATTTATATTTATTTTACAGGCAACTTTGTATTTATTTTAACTAGGTACAATAGCTATTAAATAGTTAATAACTATTTAATAGCTACCTAGTTAAAATAATTACAAAATTACCTGTAAAATAAATCCTAACCTAAGTTACAAATACACCTAACACTACACTATCAATAAATTAATTAAATAAATTACCTACAGTGATCTAAACTAAAATACAATTAAATAAACTTTACTAAACTATATTACCAAAAAAAAAAACACTAAATTACAAAAAATAAAAAAATATTACAAGAATTTTAATCTAATTACACCTAATCTAAGCCCCTAATAAAATAAAAAAGCCCCCCAAAATAATAAAATTCCCTACCCTATACTAAATTACAAAAGTAATCAGCTATTTTACGAGCCCTTAAAAGGGCTTTTTGCGGGGCATTGCCCCAAAGCAATCAGCTCTTTTACCTGTAAAATAAAATACAAGACCCCCCCCCAATAGAATTGACCTTGCATTCTATTGGCTGATCCAATCAGCCAATCGGATTGAACTTCAATCTGATTGGCTGATTACATCCCCTTTTTTCCTACCTTAATTCCGATTGGCTGATAGAATCCTATCAGCCAATCGGAATTCGAGGGACGCCATATTGGATGACGTCATTTAAAGGAACCTTCATTCGTCGTTAGTTATCGGGAAGAAGAGGATGCTCCGCGTTGGATGTCTTGAAGATGGACCCGCTCCGCGCCGGATGGACGAAGATAGAAGATGCCGCTTGGATGAAAAATTCTGCTGGATGGAGGACCTCTTCTGCCCCGATCGGATGAAGACTTCTGCCGCTCCGGATGTCCTATTCTGGCCCATCGGTGCCCGGCTGGGTGAACACGGCTCAAGGTAGGGTGATCTTCAATGGGGTAGAGTTAGGTTTTTTTAAGGGGGATCGGGTGGATTTTAGAGTAGGGGTGTGTGGGTGGTGGGTTGTAATGTTGGGGGGTATTGTATTTTATTTTACAGGTAAAAGAGCTGATTACTTTGGGGCAATGCCCCGCAAAAAGCCCTTTTAAGGGCTGGTAAAAGAGCTGATTACTTTTGTAATTTAGTATAGGGTAGGGAATTTTATTATTTTGGGGGGCTTTTTTATTTTATTAGGGGTCTTAGATTAGGTGTAATTAGATTAAAATTCTTGTAATATTTTTTTATTTTTTGTAATTTAGTGTTTGTTTTTTTTGGTAATATAGTTTAGTTTATTTAATTGTATTTTAGTTTAGATCATTGTAGGTAATATATTTAATTAATTTATTGATAGTGTAGTGTTAGGTGTATTTGTAACTTAGGTTAGGATTTATTTTAACAGGTAATTTTGTAATTATTTTAACTAGGTAGCTATTAAATAGTTATTAACTATTTAATAGCTATTGTACCTAGTTAAAATAAATACAAAGTTGCCTGTAAAATAAATATTAATCCTAAAATAGCTACAATATAATTATAATTTATATTGTAGCTATATTAGGGTTTATTTTACAGGTAAGTATTTAGATTTAAATAGGATTAATTTATTTAATAAGAGTTAATTTATTTCGTTAGATTTAAATTATATTTAATTTAGGGGGGTGTTAGTGTTAGGTTTATACTTAGCTTTAGGGGTTAATACATTTATTATAGTAGCGGCGAGCTCCGGTCGGCAGATTAGGGGTTAATAATTGAAGTTAGGTGTCGGCGATGTTAGGGAGGGCAGATTAGGGGTTAATACTATTTCTTATAGGGTTATTGAGGCGGGAGTGAGGCGGATTAGGGGTTAATAACTTTATTATAGTAGCGGTGAGATGCGGTCGGCAGATTAGGGGTTAATTATTGTAGGTAGGTGGAGGCGACGTTGTGGGGGGCAGATTAGGGGTTAATAAATATAATATAGGGGTCGGCGGTGTTAGGGGCAGCAGATTAGGGGTACATAGGGATAACGTAGCTGGCGGTGATGTGCGGTCGGCAGATTAGGGGTTAATAATAATATGCAGGGGTCAGCGATAGCGGGGGCGGCAGATTAGGGGTTAATAAATATAATATAGGGGTCGGCGGTGTTAGGGGCAGCAGATTAGGGGTTCATAGGGATAACGTAGATGGCGGCGGTATACGGAGCGGCAGATTAGGGGTTAAAAAATTTAATCGAGTGGCGGCGATGTGGGGGGGCCTCGGTTTAGGGGTACATAGGTAGTTTATGGGTGTTAGTGTACTTTAGAGTACAGTAGTTAAGAGCTTTATAAACCGGCGTTAGCCCAGAAAGCTCTTAACTACTGACTTTTTTTTGCGGCTGGAGTCTTGTCGTTAGATTTCTAATGCTCACTTCAGCCATGACTCTAAATACCGGCGTTAGAAAGATCCCATTGAAAAGATAGGATACGCAAATGGCGTAGGGGGATCTGCGGTATGGAAAAGTCGCGGCTTGAAAGTGAGCGTTAGACCCTTTCCTGACTGACTCCAAATACCAGAGGGCGGTAAAAACCAGCGTTAGGAGCCTCTAACGCTGGTTTTCACGGCTACCGCCCAACTCTAAATCTAGGCCTTAAGGTTTATTTTATAGGTAAGTATTTATTTTTAAATAGGAATAATTTATTTAATTATAGTAAATTTATTTAGATTTATTTAAATTATATTTAACTTAGGGGGGTGTTAGGGTTAGGGTTAGACTTAGGTTTAGGGGTTAATAACTTTATTATAGTAGCGGCGACATTGGGGGTGGCAGATTAGGGGTTAATAATTGTAGGTAGGTTGCGGCGACGTTGGGGGGGGGGCAGATTAGGGGTTAATAAAATTTATTATAGTGTTTGCAAGGCGGGATTGCGGCGGTTTAGGGGTTAATACATTTATTATAGTGGCGGCGATGTCCGGTCGGCAGATTAGGGGTTAATAAGTGTAGGTTGGTGGCGGCGACGTTGGGGGGGCAGATTAGGGGTTAATAAATATAATATAGGTGTCGGCGATGTTAGGGACAGCAGATTAGGGGTTCATAGCTATAATGTAGGTGGCAGCGGTGTCCGGTCGGCAGATTAGGGGTTAAATAATTTTATTATAGTGTTTCGATGTGGGGGGCCTCGGTTTAGGGGTTAATAGGTAGTTTATGGGTGTTAGTGTACTTTGTAGCACAGTAGTTAAGAGCTTTATGTTCCGGCGTTAGCCCATAAAACTCTTAACTACTGTCTTAAATGCGGTAGGAATCTTGGAGGTAGAGGCTGTACCGCTCACTTCCTCCAAGACTCATAATACCGGTGTTAGGCAAATCCCATTAAAAAGATAGGATACGCAATTGACGTAACGGGATTTGTGGTAGCCAAAAGTTGCGGAAGAAAAGTGAGCGGTACACCTGTACCTGCCATACTCGTAATACCAGCGGGCGTTAAAAAGCAACGCTGCTTTTTAAGGCTAACGCAGAACTCGTAATCTAGGCGTTAAAGTCTTAATTTGTGAAAAGCTCCCAGTTCATGTTTTACAGTAGTGTACTTATGTATTTATTTATGGAGTCTAATCAATAAATATGTGTGGTGTCACCGTGTGTGCATATGAGTGTGTGTATGTTTGTGGTGTGTGTGCATATGAGTGTGTGTATGTATGTATGGTGTGTGTGCATATGAGTGTGTGTATGTGTGGTGTTTGTGCATATAAGTGTGTGTATGTGTGGTGTTTGTGCATATGAGTGTGTGTATGTGTGGTGTGTGTGCATATGAGTGTGTGTATGTGTGGTGTTTGTGCATATGAGTGTGTGTATGTGTGGTGTGTGTGCATATGAGTGTGTGTATGTGTGGTGTGTGTGCATATGAGTGTGTGTATGTGTAGTGTGTGTGCATATGAGTTTGTGTATGTGTGGTGTGTGTGCATATGAGTGTGAGTATGTGTGGTGTGTGTGCATATGAGTGTGTTGTATGTGTGGTGTGTGTGCATATTAGTGCATGGTATGTGTGGTGTGTGTGTGCATATGAGTGTGTGTATGTGTGGTGTGTGTGCATATGAGTGTGTGTATGTGTGGTGTTTGTGCATATGAGTGTGTGTATGTGTGGTGTGTGTGCATATGAGTGTGTGTATGTGTGGTGTGTGTGCATATGAGTGTGTGTATGTGTAGTGTGTGTGTATGTGTGGTGTGTGTGCATATGAGTGCGAGTATGTGTGGTGTGTGTGCATATGAGTGCGTGGTATGTGTGCATATGAGTGTGTTGTATGTGTGGTGTGTGTGCTTATTAGTGCATGGTATGTGTGGTGTGTGTGCATATGAGTGCGTGTATGTGTGGTGTCCGTGCATATGAGTGCGTGTATGTGTGGTGTCCGTGCATATGAGTGTGTATATATGTGGTGTGCGTGCATATGAGTGAGTATATGTGTGGTGTATGTGTAGTGTGTGTGCATATGAGTGCGTGTATGTGTGGTGTGCATGCATAGTGGGTGTATTTGTTGTGTGCATGCATATAAGTGTTTGTATGTGTGGTGTGCATGCATATGAGTGCATGTATATGGGGGGTGGGCTGCTTTGCCTTAAAATGCCCGGGCCTATTTATGATCCCAGTCCAGCCCTGTATGTTGGTGTCTGTCTATCAATTTATGGTCAGCAGGTCAGATTATCTGCAGAAAGCTGACCAGTTTCATCCCAAAGACCAAGGTGAGCTGTTTTGCTTTCAATGTTACTGTGCCCTTATGCCTCCTGCTTACTCTGCAAATGTTATTTGCTTTTTTTTGTATAATTTTATTTATTTCCAACAATGAGTACAATTACACAATGTAGATATCATTCCACCTCACAGGGTGGTTAAAGTAAATGATTAAAACAGAGATATACATCCATAAGAAGATTTCGAACATTTGATAGTACCACATCGTTTATACATTTCAGAACATTGTTACAAATAAAAATAACAAATATTGAATACAATTGGTGTACTCACTGTTGGGGTTTTATTGATATAACTATAACCAAACTTAACAAAATAAAACAAAACTAAACACCTATATAAGCTGAAGTGGCCTAAGATAAATAAATAAATGTGTGGGGCAGAATGATCCATACATTAAATCTGGTTTTATATAATGAAGGTACTCAATTTTACTTCTCTATTTGTTCCAATCAACTTAAATCCTCATTCCTATCTGGGTTGAAAATGTTTCCATTACAATCAAATATACCTTACGTATGCTTGCATTATTGCAATCAAAAACCACTAAAGAAACAGAAAACAAAAATAAAAAAACAAAGCACCCCTCTTCTCTCCCTATACCCCCCCCCCCCACCCCCCATCGTCCCAGTCCCTTGATGCCTTAGTCCAACTTTGTGAATTAATTTCTTGCAATCGCAAGATATTTTATTAATGCACTCTACCAAATTAGGTCTTCTTTTAACCTTCCAATGTTTCAGGATTATGGATCTCCCTATTAATATTACTGTGTTAACAAAATTAAAATTAACCTGTGTTCTAGGGGTTTGAAACATAAAAAGGATGTCTTCTTTGTCTAGTTTGATCTCTTTCCTGTTAACTTTGTTCAACCAATAATTAAGTTTACCCCATATTTTTGGGCAATTCCATAAGCATTGGACTAGATCAGCCAATGGTATACTACATTTAGAACATTTATTATCTGTAGTTTTGTCCCATTTTGCTTTTACAGCTGGCGTAATGTTGACCCTATTTACTATTTTTTTTTTTTAAATAATTTTATTGAGATATAATGATAACAAACAAGAATCAACAAGAATCAAGGTCCAAACGTAGGCAGAGACAGCAATAAAATGTAAGTAAAACCTGGGAGAGATGAGAAGTATCATCAACATTATACGTATTAAATATACAGACATGAAAGCCATTGGGATGTAGAAAGACAACCTTCAATTATATTTATGACAGTGCATTATAAACAGATTAATAAACTGCCATGTAGCTTAAGTATATTCAACTCACTGGCTGTGCTTAAAATATATAAAGGACTAACAAAAACTTATATGGACCTATTGTAGTATCTCTTTTATTTTTTAATATATAGGATTTCTTTTCCCCCCTTCAAAAAAGAATGCACCTCCACAGCTGCAAAAGGCCACTCATGGGCCTATGGAGTCTATATAATATAGGAGAGGGCTATAATGCTAAATATGGTCACTCTTGGACCTTAGGATATTATTGAGAAGGGGGGGGGAACGTGTCTGGGTATTGGACTATATAATAGCATTAACATTAAGCGTCTAGTTAGGAAAGGATATCTCGTGGGCACATCATGAGGCGAACGGGGGGGAAATGAAAAGGCAAACACTAAGCAACCTCACCTTACAAAAATTTAAAATTATAGCAAACATACAAGACCGTCAACTATACTTCACAATATTTATAAAAATAGAAATCTGAGTTATTGCCTAGCATATGTAAATGGCCGGCTAGCAATATGTAAGGAAGCAGATGATAGTTCACATAGTATATAAGCCGACTAAACCAACTTGCTCAATAGTGAAGTGTTATAATGCCTTTGAGCATGGACTCAAGAATTGCAAAAAATTCTACGCAAACTTGGGTATGTAAACCCTGCCTCCCAGGTGCGGGCCCTACACCCGGGCGGCCAGGGATATGTAAAAATTAGAAGCTGGAAAAGATTCCAAGTGATTATCTGTTATACCCCTCAAAACAATATATTAGTCCTCTTTAACACTTTGAGAGAGTGCAGAGAGGTAACCCCAGAGAAGCTGAGTAACAGAAAGGCCTATGAATGGGCTAGTTTAATTAAATATACATCCCCACACCAGGCTCGTTATTGGGCTCCCTAATAACTGTATGGACAGCTAACAAAAATGAGATTTCAAGTAAATATTAGAGGGACAACTGCTATGCTATAATGAGAATAAGGCAATAGGTTAACATAAAGTAAAGGTACAATGCTCTATAACCTTATATTTAGAGAAACCTAAAAATATACATGTATTTATTAACACCAGCCCTGAATTGCATTATAGTTAGAGGCTAATAGAGTAGTGAGGCTTTTAAACAATTTCTATTTGTAGAGGGTCTCATTATTTAGGCGAGGTGTGTACTAAAGTAAAACAGGTCTGTTAATAGCGATATGCCTAAACCTCCATCCCACCGCACAAAGTGCCAAACAATACAAAACATGTTAAATAACGATTAGAATAAAAAATCTGCAAAGCTGCAACATTAAGAACTAACTCACAATTTGCCCACAATACAATAATAGCAATGCAAGTAATAAAAAAGAAAAGAAAAGAAATGATAATGGGAACAAGAACTGTTAAACAAAGTCATGGACACCTCCAACCACAGCGATCAGCATGATAACGGTAAGCCTCTTAGTCAGCCGCATGGCTCTTATCAGAAAGAAAGTGTTAATTAGCCAATGCCAAAATGATTCTGGCTGCTTTCAAAATCGGGATACAGTCCCTCAGTCACCAGACTCCGGAAGGCAACAGGGTCCAGCACAATGCCTCCGGACAAAAGAAACAACTCCATTGTCCTGAGTAGCCCATCGGATGGTAAGTCACTTACTATTTGCCCTTGTTGATTAACTCCCGTCCCATGTCTCCAGGGCAGGTCATCGTAAGATGCTTTAGGGACACGAAGTTGGGGAACCATCGTCACATTGTTGCTTCGTACTTGCGCAGCCAAGTGTAAATTGGTCTCCCGGTATTGAACACTGCGCGAGGGAATCTGTTGCGCACTTTGTTTATCTGAAGTTGGTGCGGCGTCTTTTACCAGGAACTTCTTGGGACTCTGTGTTTGCAGATTTTTACTCTCCATGAGTCTCTGTTGCTCCTGCTGCCACACTATCAGCACTGTTCCTAAGTCTCTCTGTAATTCACGGAAGTGCTGAAACAGAGATGACCGGACCTTCAATTCCCAAGTATCGATCGCCTCCATTACTTTTGGTCTGTCTTGTTCCATTTACACAATACCTGTTGCACCGACCAAGTCCCCAGCCAGGTCATCCAAAGAAGCAGGGCTTATTGCTGCATATAGTAGTGTTAGGATTGTTATAATTCCTAGTAGACCAGGAGAAGTGGCGTAGATCGTTGTACAGGCCACAGTTCAAAATTCCCAATTAGGGCTTCATTTTAAGATGTTTCATATAATATTGGTATCAAAAGAGTCTCTATACAAGGCTTTTTATGAGAAAGTAACTCTCAATGTCGCTGTTAGTTGAGGATATCCAGCAGATTAATTAAATAAAGTGAAGAGCTCCCATATTTTCCTCCTTACATGGTTGCTGGCTAGACACGCCCCACCTATTCACTACTTTAATGTGTGATTCTCTCCAACCAATAGACAAAGTTGCTTTATCTACCAAAGCAAAACTTTTTTGTAATCTCTCTACTGGCTGACGCCAACCCATTGCTAATGCCCCTATTCTTGTTGTCTCTTGAAACTTTTTTATTGTTTTATAGAAACAAGAGATAGAGTAGTTTTCTTGTCTATACATATTTAGCACTGCGTTCATCCTTTCATCCAAATTATCTTCTAGAGATTCTTTATTTAAGTCTTATAAAAATGTCATACTTGTAAATAGGCAAATAATTTTTTATTTTAAATTCCAAACTCTCTTTTTAAATCTTGGAACGTTCTACATCTTTGTCCCTTAATTGTTGTACAAAAATCAGGCCCTTCATTTTCCATCTATGAAATATTTTAGACTCTATTGCCGGTATAAAATTTGGATTCCCAATTATTGTCAGATATTTTGAATATATAGAGCTTATTTGCAAAATTTTCAACAATTTGTGCCATGCCACAATTACATTCTTTATCTTTGTTAGATTTTGGCTTTGTCTGGTAACTTCTCTCTACAATGTACAAGCGCCTTTAACCCCTTAAGGACCAAGGCCATTTTTCAATTTCTTTCCCTTAAAGACCAGGGCTATTTTTACATTTTTGCGGTGTTTGTGTTTAGCTGTAATTTTCCTCTCACTCATTTACTGTACCCACACATATTATATACCGTTTTTCTCGCCACTAAATGGACTTTCTAAAGATAACATTATTTTCATCATATCTTATAATTTATTATTAAAAAAATTATAAAATATAAGGAAAAAATGGAAAAAAACACACTTTTTCTAACTTTGACCCCCAAAACCTGTTACACATCTACAACCACCAAAAAACAACCATGCTAAATAGTTTCTAAATTTTGTCCTGAGTTTAGAAATATCCAATGTTAACATGTTCTTTGCTTTTTTTTTGCAAGTTATAGGGCAATAAATACAAGTAGCACTTTGCTATTTCAAAACCACTCATTTCAAAATGAGCGCTAGTTACATTGGAACCCTGATATCTGTCAGGAATACCTGAATATCCCTTGACATGTATATATTTTTTTTTAGAAGACATTCCAAAGTATTGATCTAGGCCCATTTTGGTATATTTCATGCCACCATTTCACCGCCAAATGCGATCAAATAAAAAAAATTGTTCAATTTTTCATAATTTTTTTCACAGACTTTAGGTTTCTCACAGAAATTATTTACAAACAACTTGTGCAATTATGGCATAAATGGTTGTAAATGCTTCTCTGGGATCCCCTTTGTTCAGAAATAGCAGACTTATATGGCTTTGGTGTTGCTTTTTGGTAATTAGAAGGCTACTAAATGCCACTGCGCACCACACGTGTTTTATGCCCAGCAGTGAAGGGGTTAATTAGGGAGCATGTAGGGAGCTTGTAGAGTTAATTTTAGCTTTAGTGTAGTGTAGTAGACAACCTAAAGTATTGATCTAGGCCCATTTTGGTATATTTAATGCCACCATTTCACCGCCAAATGCGATCAAATTTTAAAAAAACGTAAATTTTTTCGCAATTTTAGGTTTCTCACAGAAATTATTTACAAACAACTTGCGGTAAGCCTCATAACGCTGCTTTTTTACTACCGCTGGTATTACGAGTCTTGCACCGCACACTTTTTTTGGCCTTACCGCAAATCAACTTACGCAATTTGCGTATAGTCTTTTTTCTATGGGACTTCAATAGCGCCGGTATTATGAGCTTGGGAGGCCAAAAAGTGAGCGGTACACCCTATCCCGTCAAGATTCGTACCGCATTTTAAAGTCAGTAGTTATGAGTTTTACACTACAAAGCTGTAGCATAAAACTCATAACTAAAGTGCTAAAAAGTACACTAACACCCATAAACTACCTATTAACCCCTAAACCGAGGCCCTCCCGCATTGTAAACACTAAAATTGAATTATTCACCCCTAATCTGCCGCTCCGGACATCACCGCCACTATAATAAACATATTAAACCCTAAACCGCCGCACTGCCGCCTCGCAAATATTAGTTAAATATTATTAACCCCTAATCTGCTGTCCCTAACATCACCGCCACCTACCTACATTTATTAACCCCTAATCTGCCGCCTCCAACATCGCCACCACTATATTACATTTTTTAACCCCTAAGTCTAAGTCTAACCCTAACACCCCCTAACTTAAATATAATTTAAATAAATCTAAATAAAACCTACTATTAATAACTAAATAATTCCTATTTAAAACTAAAAACTTACCTGTAAAATAAACCCTAAGCTAGCTACAATATAACTAATAGTTACATTGTATATAGCTTAGGGATTATTTTTATTTTACAGGCAAGTTTGTATTTATTTTAACTAGGTAGAATAGTTACTAAATAGTTATTAACTATTTAATAACTACCTAGCTAAAATAAATACAAATTGACCTGTAAAATAAAACCTAACCTGTCTTACACTAACAGCTAACCTAACCCTACAATTAAATAAATTCCCTAAATTAAATACAATTAACTAAATTCAATACAATTAACTAAATTACAAAAAAAAAAAAACACTAAATTACACAAAATAAAAAACTAATTACAAGATCACTAAACTAATTACACCTAATCTAATAGCCCTATCAAAATTAAAAAAAGCCCACCCAAAATAAAAAAAAAAACCTAGCCTAAACTAAACTACCAATAGCCCTTAAAAGGGCCTTTTGCGTGGCATTGCCACAAAGAAATCAGCTCTTTTACCTGTAAAAATAAATGCAAACAACCCCCCAACAGTAAAACCCACCACCCACACAACCAACCCCCCCAAATAAAACCCTAACTAAAAAAACCTAAGCTCCCCATTGCCCTGAAAAGGGCATTTGGATGGGCATTGCCCTTAAAATGGCATTTTAGCTCTATTGCAGCCCAAACTCCTAATCTAAAAATAAAACCCACCCAATACACCCTTAAAGAATCCTAACACTAACCCCCGAAGATCCACTTATAGTTTTGAAGAGCCGACATCCATCGTAGCTGAGAGAAGTCTTCATCCAAGCGGCAAGATGTCCTCATCGAAGCTGGCAGAAGTGGTCCTCCAGATGGGCAGAAGTCTTCACCCAGACGGCATCTTCTATCTTCATCCTTCCAACACGGAGCGGCCCCATCTTCAAGACATCCGGCGCGGAGCATCCTCAATCGACGGCTTCTTCTGGAATGAAGGTAACTTTAAATGACGTCATCCAAGATAGAATCCCTTAGATTCCAATTGGCTGATAGAATTCTATCATCCAATCGGAATTAAGGTTGAAAAAATCCTATTGGCTGATGCAATCAGCCAATAGGATTGAGCTCGCATTCTATTGACTGATTGCATCAACCAATAGGATTTTTTCAACCTTAATTCCGATTGGATGATAGAATTCTATCAGCCAATTGGAATCTAAGGGACGCCATCTTGGATGACGTCATTTAAAGGAAGCTTCATTCCAGAAGAAGCCGTCAATTGAAGAGGATGCTCAGCGCCGGATGTCTTGAAGATGGAGCCGCTCCGCGTCGGAAGGTTGAAGATAGAAGATGCCGTCTGGGTGAAGACTTCTGCCCGTCTGGAGGACCACTTCTGCCGGCTTTGTTGAGGACATCTTGCCGCTTGGATGAAGACTTCTCCCGGCTTCATTGAGGATGGATGTCGGCTCTTCAAAACTGTAAGTGGATCTTCGGGGGTTAGTGTTAGGATTTTTTAAGGGTGTATTGGGTGGGTTTTATTTTTAAATTAGGGGTTTGGGCTGCAATAGAGCTAAATGTCCTTTTAAGGGCAATGCCCATCCAAATGCCCTTTTCAGGGCAATGGGGAGCTTAGGTTTTTTTAGTTAGGGTTTTATTTGGGGGGTTGGTTGTGTGGATGGTGGGTTTTACTGTTGGGGGGTTGTTTGTATTTTTTATTACAGGTAAAAGAGCTGATTTCTTTGAGGCAATGTCCCGCAAAAGGCCCTTTTAAGGGCTATTGGCAGTTTAGTTAAGGCTAGGGTTTTTTTTTTATTTTGGGGGACCTTTTTTTATTTTGATAGGGCTATTAGATTAGGTGTAATTAGTTTAAATATATTGTAATTTGTTTTTCATTTTGTGTAATTTAGTGTTTGTTTGTTTTTGTAATTTAGCTAATTGTATTTAATTTAGGTAATTTATTTAATTGTAGTGTAGTGTTAGGTGTTAGTGTAATTTAGGATAGGTTTATTTTACAGGTCAATTTGTATTTATTTTAGCTAGGTAGTTATTAAATAGTTAATAACTATTTAGTAACTATTCTACCTAGTTAAAATAAATACAAACTTGCCTGTAAAATAAAAATAAACCCTAAGATAAATACAATGTAACTATTAGTTATATTGTAGCTAGCTAAGGGTTTATTTTATAGGTAAGTTTTTAGTTTTAAATAGGAATTATTTAGTTATTAATAGAAGTTTTATTTAGATTTATTTTAATTATATTTAAGTTAGGGGTTAATAAATTTAATATAGTGGCGGCGACGTTAGGGACGGCAGATTAGGAGTTAATAATATTTAACTAGTGTTTGCGATGCAGGAGTGTGGCGGTTTAGGGGTTAATATGTTTATTATAGTAGCGGCAACATTGGGGGCGGCAGATTAGGGGTTAATAAGTGTAGGTAGGTTGCGGCGACATTGGGGGCGGGGGAATAGGGGTTAATAAATATAATGTAGGTGTCAGCGATGTTGGGGGCAGCAGATTAGGGGTTAATAAGTATAATGTAGGTGTTGGCGATGTTCGGAGCGGCAGATTAGGGGTTAATAAATATAATGTAGTTGTCGGCGATGTCGGGAGCATCCTCTTCTTCCAATGGTCGCTGAAGAATGACGTTTCCCTTTAAGTGACATCATCCAAGATGACGTCCCTTACATTCCGATTGGCTAATAGAATTCTATCAGCCAATAGGAATTAAAGGTGAAAAAATCCTATTGGCTGTTGACCTTGCATTCTATTGGCTGATTGGATTTTTTCACATTTAATCCTATTGGCTGATAGAATTATATCAGCCAATCGGAATGTAAGGGACGTCATCTTGGATGATGTCACTTAAAGGGAAACTTCATTCTTCAGCGACCATTGGAAGAAGTGGATGCTCCACACTGGATGTCTTTCTTGAAGATGGACCCGCTCCGTGCCGGATGGATGAAGATAGAAGATGCCGTCTGGATGAAGACTTCTGGCCGCTTTGATGAGGACTTCTGCTCACTTCGATGAGGACTTTGCCAGGTGGATGAGGATGGATGTCCGGACTTCGAAACCTGTAAGTGGATCTTCGGGGGTTAGTGTTAGGTTTTTTTAAAGGTTTTTTGGGTGGGTTTTATTTTTAGCTTAGGGTTTGGGCACTTCGTAAAAGAGCTGATTGCCCTTTTCAGGGCATGGCAAAAGAGCTAAATGCCCTTTTAAGGGCAATGACCATTCAAATGCCCTTTTCAGGGCAATGGTTAGCTTAGGTTTATTTAGATAGGTTTTTATTTGGGGGGTTTGGTTGGGTGGATGGTGGATTTTACTGTTGGGGGGTTATTTGTATTTTTTTTACAGGTAAAAGAGCTGATTTCTTTGGGGCAATGCCCAACAAAAGGCCCTTTTAAGGGCTATTGGCAGTTTAGTGTAGGCTAGGGGTTTTTTTTATTTTGGGAGGGTTTTTTTATTTTGATAGGGCTATTAGATTAGGAGTAATTTGTTTTTGTTTTTTTATAAAATTTGTTTTTTATTTTTTGTAATTTAGTGTTTATTTTTTTGTAATTTAAATAATTGTATTTTAATTAATTTAATTTATTTTATTTTATTGTAATGTTAGGTTTTAATGTAAGGCAGGTTAGCTTTTATTTTACAGGTAACTTTGCATTTATTTTAACTTGGTAGTTAGTAAATAGTTAATAACTATTTACTAACTAGTCTACCTAGTTAAAATAAATACAAACTTACATGTGAAATAAAAAAAAACTAAGCTAGCTACAATGTAACTATTAGTTATATTGTATCTAGCTTAGTTTTTATTTTACAGGTAAGTATGTATTTAGGGAAAGAAATACACAAGCGTGGCGCTTACCGGTCCTCCAGGGAGCGTGGTCTAGCAACTTGAGCAGCGTTGCTTCAGCGTGTACTGGAGAGTGACGTAGGTTCCATTGTTCCTAGCAGCTGATAGTGTCTGATCCGGAAGTAGGGAGCCTAGCTGACACGCCTCTGTCCAGGGCGTAACAATGTACAAATATATCACCACAAATTTCGGCTACAGGGCTAACAACCTACTAAGTCCAGATATTGAAGCAGGGTCAGTAGAAAGTATAAAAATAAATTTATTGTGTACACTCTAAAAACAAAGAAGAGCCGTAGCTCTACACACTCACAATAAGGGGTATCAGTGTAGCACCAGCAGACATGTTTTGTGTGTCTCACGCACACTTGTATGTCTTTAGTTTTAAATAGGAATTATTTAGGTAATAATTGTAAGTTTTATTTAGATTTATTTTAATTATATTTAAGTTAGGGGGTGTTAGGGTTACTTTAGGGTTAGCGTTAGACTTAGGCTTACGTTAGGTTTAGGGGTTAATATATTTATGTACTGATGTGGGAGTGCCGCGGTTTAGGGGTTAATATGTTTATTATAGCGGCGGTGTGGGGGGACGGCAGATTAGGGGTTAATAATATTTAAATAGTGTTTGCGATGCGGGCGGGTGGCGGTTTAGGGGTTAATACGTTTATTATAGTGGCGACGATGTCGGGGAGCGGCAGAATAGGGGTTAATACATTTTCAAAGTGGCGGCGATGTCCGGAGCGGCAGATTAGGGGTTAATTAATTTATTATAGTGTTTGCGATGCGGGAGGGCCTTGGTTTAGGGGTTAATATGTAGTTTATGGGTGTTAGTATACTTTTTAACACTTTAGTTATGAGTTTTATGCTACAGCTTTGTAACGTAAAACTCATAACTACTGACTTTAGATGGTGGTACGAATCTTGTGGTTATAGGCTGTACCGCTCACTTTTTGGCCTCCCAGGCAAACTTGTAATACCGGCGCTATGGGAGTCCCATTGAAATATAACTTTTTTAAAAGGGAGGTACTGACGTTGCGTGACGGCCAAAAACGTGTGCGATACACCTATACCTGCAAGACTTGTAATAGCGGCGTTAGGGAAAAAGCATCGTTATGAAGCATAACAATGCTTTTTCACTCATAACGCAAAACTCGTAATCTAGCTGAAAGTGAAGAACCTGATATTTTATTTACCCTTGATGTAGTTAGTTTATACACAGCAATCCCCCATGAAGAAGGCATATCCTCAGTAATAGAATTGATAAAAAAAGAAACAGGTTTCTCTATACCTAAATGCCAATTTATTGAGGACCTTTTTTGAATATAGTACTGTATCTGAACTACTTTCTTTTCCAAGACACGTTTTACCTTCAAAAGAAAGGAACGGCCATGGGCTCTAATGTGGCTCCTTCATACGCCAATATTTTTGTCAGCCAGTTTGAAAAAAGGTATGTATACACTAACATGACATTTCAATCACATTGCAAGCTTTGGCTTTGTTTTATAGATGTTGTATTTGGCGTATGGAGGGGCACAGTAACCTCATTGCAGGAATTTGTGGATGAATTAAATAGAGGCACAGAAAGTCTGAGATTTACTTTGAATCACTCAGAAACCAGCATAAGTTATTTGGATACAGTGATATATAAAAAAGACTGCATTCTAACTACAGATGTATACAATAAACCTACTGATCGCAATACACTTCTACATTACAACAGCTACCATCCCAAAAGAGTTTTTAACTCTTTCCCCAAGATACAGTTTATTAGAACATTGAGAAATGTGAAAGATAAGAACCTACAACCTATAAGATTAGAACAGATGGCCACCAAGTTTAAACAGCGGGGATATCCCAAATCTTTTATTACAAATTGTAAACAAGAGGTGTTATCTGATAAGGAAGAATGTAATACAGTAACAAGGTGTAATTCAAAAAGAAGGGAACCAGATTATATTCACCACTGAGCATAGCATTTATAGTGAAAGAATATCTGGCATTATCAAGAAACACTGGTAGTTGCTAAGCAAATATAATCCTAACTTTAATGAATTCCATAGTCCCCCCATCCACTCATATAAGAGGGTAAACAACCTTAGGGACATGCTGGTAAAAGCAGATATGGGGACAGGTGGGGAAGAAAAAATCAACTATTTATCTACCCCAAGAAGGGATCATATCCTTGTCTTCACTGCGCACAGTGCAATTCTAGGATAAAAGGCAAATATGTAGCACAAGTAAATGATAGAAAAAGGCATGAAATAAATGGTTTTTACACATGTGACACTGATCATGTCGTGTACTTACTGAAATGCCCATGTGGGTGGGGCTATGTAGGCGAGACCATACGCCTCATTAAAGATAGAATCAGTGCCCACAAGTCTATCAGGTGTGAGGATAGGACCCTCCCAGTCTCTGCCCAGTTTATTGAGGCAGGGCATACAATGAGCCAGCTTAGGTTCCAGATCATAGACCATATTCCAAAACTGAAAAGGGGTGGGGATATGAAATTGCTATTAAAAAGGAGAGAAGTTTGGTGGATTCAAAATTTGAAAACACTACATCCTATAGAATTAAATAAAGATTATGACCTACATTTGTTTTTATAATTTCCAAGCATACATACATGCATTTTTTATTAGACGTGATTTTTTTTTTTAAATAGATATGTAAATTCTTTCTATAATCTGACTATCATTCAATCAATAGCCCAAATAAAAAAGGAAAAAAGTGAAAAGGAAAAGTTTGTTTAAAATAAGAAATTCTATTACATCTCTACTAGATGGCAATAGATAACGAGAAATTTGCATGTTTCAAGGAGTGATCAGGTTTATCAATTAATTATCACACAAGTGCTATATAAGGGATTGAATGTTAGTATTCCATAGCATGACTAATAGTCAGGTGGACACGAAACAATGCTGCTGTTGGCGACCACTGAAGTAGATTACGTAAATAATGTTATAGGCAATTAAATGACACCCAGACTTATGTTAAATTGTGATCAAACCTGGTCAATACATTTAGAAATAGATTGGAATCATACTTATTAGAATGTCTCAATAAAAACATTCTAAACAAAAGAATTTCTAAAATACCTAATTTTTACATATTACCCAAGATTCATAAAGATCCTAAGAACCCAGCGGGACGTCCAATCGTCTCAGGTATCAACTCCTTAACTAGTAATTTGTCACTCTACTTAGATCAACTGTTACAACCATATGTAACTCAGATGAAAGCATACCTAAAAGACACCATCAGTATATTAAATATATTAGAAGGATTAGAATGGAAGGACACATGGGCCTCTAGTTATCAAGCTCCATAAGGAGCTTGACGGCCCGTGTTTCTGGCGAGTCTTCAGACTCGCCAGAAACAGCAGTTATGAAGCAGCGGTCACAAAGACTGCTGCTCCATAACCTGTCCGCCTGCTCTGAGCAGGCGGACAGACATCGCCGGAAATCAACCCGATCGAGTACGATCGGGTTGATTGACACCTCCTGCTGGTGGCCGATTGGCCGCGAGTCTGCAGGGGGCGGCGTTGCACCAGCAGCTCTTGTGAGCTGCTGGTGCAATGCTGAATATGGCGAGCGTATTGCTCGCCGTATTCAGCGAGGTCTGGCGGACCTGATCCGCAGTGTCGGATCAGGTCCACCAGACCTTAATAACTAGAGGCCATGGTGGCTAGTTACTAGTGATGTATCCTCTCTATACACCATCATTGACAAATCCCTGGGAATATCTTTGGTAAAAGAGATCTTGAAACATGATGTGTTAACTTAGATCCGATTCAACTAGATTTCATTTTAAAGGGTATTGAACTCATTCTTGGAACTAATTACTTTTGGTTTAACAAGCATTATTTTTTACAAACCAGTAGAATGGTGATGGGCACCAGATTTGCACCCAGCTATTCCTATCTGTATATGGCCAATTGGGAAGATAGGTATATCCACCAATCTGATTGGGTGCAATATCTAGTGACCTATTGTAGCTACATTGACAATCTATTCATAATATGGTCAGGAAGTAAACAACAATTATTAGATTTTATGGACTACGTCAAAGACAATAAATACAAGGTTAATTTAACTTGGAAATATAGTCAAAAGAAAGTAGAATTCCTTGATCTAGAAATACACCATAGGACCATACACTCAAAAGCACAAAATTCTTTAAGAACATCGATGTCAATAATTATATAGATACCTACAGTTGCCATCAAAGATTTTGGTTAAAAAAATATACAGAAGGGCCAATTTCTTCATATTAGAAGAAATTGTAAATGAATAGGAGAATACAGAGAGCAATCTGACATTCTAAAACAACGATTTGGGTGGGGGGGGGGGGAATTACTCAAATGAGGATTTAGAAAAATCAATAAGTGAGGTTGCAAATCTGAATAGAAAAGGAATTACTTGTATATAAAGAAACATCAAAAAGAGAATATGACAAAACTAAAATGACCAGCATGTTAATATTTCAACATAGCACCCAAAGCAAACACCTTAGATATATTAAAAAATGAACATTGGGGTATATTAATGTGATGGTAAAATAAAGTATAACATAAATCAATTTATCACATGTAACAGCAAAAATGTAGTGTATCTACTGCACTGCTCATGTGATTTGATTTATATAGGTCGCACTTCCAGACTTGTAAAAACTAGACTGAATGAACACATATATAATATTTAAAGAGGTTTTTTAAAGCACTCTCTATCTGTTCATTTTTAAGAAAATGGAATGTATCAGAACTAGAATTCTTAGGTATTAGGAAGATTAATGCCCATTGGAGAGGAGGGGATACTCAAAATACTCTAGGACGTATGGAGATAAAGTGGATTTATATCATGAATTCCCTCATCCCTAATGGACTTAATAAAGATATATGAATGAGGTAGATATTTTGGACATTATTTATATTTAACTATTACCATTTTATGAACTATGATGTTAACGCCGTTAACAAAGATGGCGTTCAGAGACTCTATGACTTCTTATCGCTACCTTGTGGACCACGACAATAATGCCCTTAACAAAGATGGAAACATACGCCGGATTACGATACCTACCCATGTGATACATCCATACATGCCGAGTTGCATCAGAGGAGAAGTGTTAACCTTGCTGAATATCGGAGCACTTATCTGGAGCAGAACAAATGTCTCCATCCACATCATAGGATAACCACTCACAGTTGCTGTTAACTGTTCCTATATTGGACTCTGATTATACACATTATACCTTGTGCATGGGATGGTAAATCATGTTTTATATGTTTTAATAAATTGTTAATCTAATCGACTTTGGGAGACTGTTTGCCTGCCTATATAGAAGCAGGTGTGCGCAGTGCATGAGCTTATTTTAGCTCCATCTCATGTGAGTAGGATACCGTCAATCAATATCTTTGTTCATTGTATCCACAGTGTTACACTATATGTTTCTTTCCCTTTTCCTCTGCGGAATTTTCGAGACCACCAGACTTAATAGACTTAATATTTGTTATTCTCATAGCCATATTTTTGCTTTGTCACATTTATTATCACCGTTTTGTATTTTTAGTGATCTCTTTTATATATATATATATATATATATATATAGATATAGATATATACACACACACATATACATAAACAAAGAGTCAAAAGAGTTGAAAAAACATTATTAACACATTAATTGATGTTTTACTTTGTGAATTTAATGTATTTTTGAAAATATACACTTATTTAAAATCTGATGACTGCAACACATCTAAAATAGTTTGGACAGGGGCAATTTAGGACTAATAGCGATGTGACAAGTTTAAATAAGGTGGTGATGGGAAACAGGTGAGGGAATCGTGTAATAATAGTATATAAGGAGCCTCCGAAAAAGGCCTAGTCCTTTAAGAGTAAGGATAGGTCAAGGCTCGGCAATCTGCCAACAGATGAGAATAATCCAACACTTTGAGAACAACAAGAGAATTTGATAGGATTTTGGGCATTTCACCTTCTACAGTGCACAATATAATTTAAAGATTTAAGGAATCCGGTCAATCTCGGTGCATAAAGGGCAAGGCCGAAAACCACTTATGAATGCATGTGATCTCCCATCCCTCAGACGTCACTGTCTCAAAAACCATCATGAGTCTGTAATGTATATCCTGACATGGGCTCTGGAACACTTTGGTAAACTATTGTCAGTCAACACTATTTGCCGCTATATCCACAGATACAAGTTAAGGCTTTACTATGAAAATCAGAAGCCATACATCAACACTGTCCAGAAGCGCTGCCGACTTCTCTAGACTCGGTCTCATCTGAGATGGACAGAAGCATAGTGGAATCATGTTTTGTGATCTGACAAGTCAACATTTCAAATAGCTGTCGTGTTCTCGGGCCAAAGAGGAAAAGGAACATCCAAGTTGTTATCAGCGTCAGGTCTAAAAGCCAGCTTTTGTCATGGTATGGGTGGGGGGGTGTCAGTGCCGATGGCATGTGTAACTTGGACATCTGTGAAGGCACAAGTAAGGCAGAAAAAAAATATTTACATTTTGGAGCAACATATGCTGCTATCCAGACACCGTCTTTTCCAGGGACGTCCCTGCATTTTCCAGCAGGAAAACACCAAACCACATTCTGCACGGATTACAAGCACATGGTTGTGTAAACAAAGAGTGCGGGTGCTAGCATGGCCTGCCTGCAGTCCTAACCTGTCGCTAATTGCGAATGTGTGGTGCATTATGAAGCACAATATAAGGAAACGAAGGCCACGTACAGTTGCGCAGCTGAAGACATGCATAATGGATGAATTGGGGAAAATTCTGCTTGCTAAACTTAACCAACTGGTGTCTTCAGTGCCCAAATTCTTAAAAAGTGTTATTAAAAGAAATGGTGATGTTACACGGTGGTAAACAGTGGACTGTCCCAACTTTTTTGGAACGTGTTGCAGTCATCAGATATGAAATGAGTGTATATTTTTAAAAACACATTAAATTCACAAAGTAAAACATCAAATAATGTTTTAATAATGTGTTTTCAAAATAGTACAGGGTGAATTGTATTTTCAAATGACTCTTTTTGTTTGTTTTTTGCATTTTCCATACTGTCCCAAATTTTAGGAATTGGTGTTGTATATAAAAATAAATAAATAGACACACAAACACATACATATATATATACACACACAGACAAATATATATATGCATACATATATAAGTACACATACACATACATATATAAGTACACATACACATACACACATACATATATAAGTACACATACACATACACACATACATATATAAGTACACATACACATACACACAGACATATACACACACTGACACATACATATATAAGTACACATACACATACACACATACAGACTCACACACATTGCTTTGTTAAAGGGACATTGTATACTAGATTTTTCTTTGCATAAATGTGTTTCCATTTATCCATTTATATAGCCCATCTGGGTGTGTTTTTGTAAAAATTTATAATTTTGCTTATTTTTAAATAGCATTCAGGTAGATTACGAGTTGTGCGCTATAGAGGGTGCGAAACGAACGCAACAAAAGTTGCGTTATTTCACCTTCCATAGCCCTGCCATTACGATTTTTTAAAAAGCCGCCTTGTGCGTGCGATATGGTTGCATTGAGCTCCCTACTGCACAAAATACAAGCGCTGCTTTGACGTGGTCGTGCATGCTTTCCCCATAGACATCAATGGGGAGAAAATGTTAGAAAAAACCTAACACCTGCGATCGCGGAATGAAAAGCTCCGTAACGCAACCCCATTGATGTCTATGGGAAAAAAAGTTACGTTTAAACCTAACACCCTTACATAAACCCCACATCTAAACACCCCTAATCTGCTGCCCCCGACATCGCCGACACCTACATAAAGTTATTCACTTCTAATCTGCCACACCGACATCGCTGCCACCTAAACAAATCTATTAACCCCTAATCTGCCGCTCCCGATATTGCCGTCACTATACTAAAGTTATTAACCCCTATTTCCCTGCACCCCAACATCGCCCACACTATAATAAAGATATTAACCCCTATTCCGCCAGTCCCCAACATCGCCGCCACTAAATAAAGTTATTAACCCCTAAACATCTGGCCTCCCACATCACTACCACTAAATAAACCTATTAACCCCTAAACCGCCAGCCCCCCACATCACCAAAAACTAAATTAAAGTATTAACCCCTACACCTAACACCCCCCTAACTTTATATTTAAATTACAAGATCCCTGTCTTAAAATAAATAAAAACCTACCTGTAAAATAAAAAAAACTAAATTTAAACTATAAATTAAACTAACATAACTATTAGACTAAAATTAAACTAACTACAAATTAAATAAACTAAATTACAAATTAAAAAAAACCTAACCCTACTAAAAAAAATTAAATCTACAATTACAAAAAATACTAAATTACAAAAAATAAAAAAATTCTAAAGTACAAAAAATAAATAAACTCATAACTAAAGTGTCACAAAGTACACTAACACCCATAAACTACCTATAACCCCTAAACTGAGGCCCTCCCGCATCACAAACACTAAATTAAAGCTATTAACCCCTAATCTGCCACTCCCGACATCGCCACCACTAATAAAATTTATTAACCCCTATACCACAGCTGCCCGACATCACCCACACTATACTTAAGTTATTAACCCCTTTTCCCCCGCACCCCAACATCGCCCACATTATAATTAAGATATTAACCCCTATTCCGCCGCTCCCTGATATCGTCGCCACTAAATAAAGTTATTAACTCCTAAACCTCTGGCCTCCCACATCACTGTCACTAAATAAAACTATTAACCCCTAAACTGTCAGCCCCCCACATCACCAAAAACTAAATTAAACTATTAACCCCTAAACCTAACACCCACTAACTTTATATTAAAATTACAAGATCCCTATCTTAAAATAAATAAAAACCTACCTGTGAAATAAAAATAAACTAAATTACAAATTAAAAAAAATTCTAAAGTACAAAAAATAACAAACACTAAATTACGAAAAATAACAAACAAAATGATCCAAAATAAAAACAATTACACCTGGGGGGCGTGTCTCTGGGCAGCACCTTGAATGGATGCAATATCAGTTGCTCTGCGTGGAACATCAGTAATTCGCCTTTTATTGATGTCTAAGAGGGTCATCCATCTACCTCAACCTGATATTTTGAAACTACACACTCAGCTGAATCGAATGATATAACAATATTGGGTATTCCACCTTAGATTACTGATCCGGAGCGTTGAGGCCTAAGGCAGACTCCTCAGTGAGAGGCTTTCAACACCCCCCCGTATATTACAGGCCGGGTAAGCAGTGTATTATCACTGAACATTCAAGACACTACTACACAAGCAATGGAACACAGTAAGATTATCGATATGATAAGCTCCATCCTGGAGTCTTATAGAGAGCAAATCTGCAGCGACATAGAGAGGGCATTTAGATATGATCTATACAGCCACGTGAAAATGGCGGAGCACCCACAAGAAGCAGACACAGCTATACATTTCCAGGAGCCTAGCGCAGTGGAGGAGGAGAGTACAGTGGCTACCATCCATAGCAGTGGGAACACACCTATTTCTGGACACAGCAGCGAGTTCAATCATCTGGAGGCTGAAGCCGCAACGAGAGGTACTGCTTTATATGCCCCTGGAGTGACACGCATGAAGTGGCGATACCGGAGGAGACAAGCCCGCAAAGCCTCACACCTATTGCGATCATTGGGAGCTCTGGACTGCAGCTTCCACAGAAAAAAGGGGAAATACATAGGTGTGAAGCTGTCCTGCACGCCATTAAAAGTCTCGGCTCTAGTAAAACCAGCCTCACCTGAGCTCTCTGACAGCGGCCGACATACCCAGGATGTCACAGAGCCTAGGGCAATCCCACTAACCCTGGAAGCTCCCTACTCAGAAACAGCATGCTGTGAGAGACACAGAGAGCGATCCCTCAAAAGGCATTTTTATGGGCCGGCAGAGAAGATTCACAAGAGACTTGTCCGCATCAGCACTGGCCTCAAAGTTGGAGTCGGCTGAAAATGCTTCACTTGATCCGGGAGAGACTGGTAATTAGTTGCTTTTACAGACTGCTGCAGCTAAATTACAAAGTCAGGACTATGTATATTACGTTTTGCCCCAGGGTCCTTTGGGTCTTACTACTAATGTATATCCTTTACTAAGTTTCCAAAGGCTGGACAGCTGACTCGATTCTAGAGATCTGGAATACGATAGGGTTGCCAGTTGTCCAGTATTCAACCGGACAGTCCTGTATTTTAGCAAGCTGTCCAGTAAAATCTGTACAAAAATACTGGACACTTAAATGTCCAGTATTTTTAAAGACCCCTGTCAGCTAAATGTAAAGGGCTTTCTAGGCCTTTATGCATTAGAAATATGGCTCAAAAAGAAGTTACACTGTGCATTTTTTATTATATGTGTTACAGTCAACCACAGGGGTGTTCAGTCATTGCTGGGTGTGTACCTCTAGCAGCCAAGGGGGTCACATCACTGCTCTGTACATGTGTTACTGGCAACCAAGGGGATAGAATGACTGCTTACTTGTGAAAAAATATATGTGCTGGGATCAAGGGTGGAGCCTAAGGTTGAGCTTATGTGCAGCCTTTGGCCCCAAGTTATCAAAGTTTGGCGGACCTGATCCGACAGAGCGGATCAGGTCCGCCAGACTTTGCTGAATACGGCGAGCAACACGCCTCGCCTGCAGGCTCGCCAGAAACACGGGGCTTCAAGCTCCATACAGAGCTTGATACATATGTCCCATTGTGTGAAATCAGCTACGCCCCGTATCCAATCACCTATAGGTCGTCCGGTATTTTTATGAAGCACAGCTGGCAACCCTAGAATACGATGAGGTATCTACACTGCCTTACCAAGTTGCTACGGGGCTTTAAAGGATGAGGTATCTACACTGCCTTACCAAGTTGCTACGGGGCTTTAAAGGATGAGGTATCTACACTGCCTTACCAAGTTGCTACGGGGCTTTAAATCCTCCTATAAATCTCTCTGTGCTGTAATCTGCAGCAACTTATTTTCTACCATGGACAGTTTGGATTGTACTTTATTGGTAGTATAGTTAGTATAAGACAATATGACAGTCACTGTTATGTAACGTTTCTGTTGCTCCAATAATACGATGTAATTGCTAAATCACACCACTAGAGGGGAGTCTTGGCTTACATAGAAGGCCAAATGCATTTATATTTACCTTGCAAGACATCGATATAATTGTTGTACTTCCTGTTATATTTGATGCAGCAAATAGGGCACAGCATTCATCAATTGCCACAGTGGATGGCAGTAAGTATAACAATAGTGAAAGATTAATATTTTAACAGGTCTAGAGACTATATTGCTCCCTTTTTTTAAGGTTTAAAAGGTGGTCTTTTGGGACTAACTACCACAAGCATGAGTTCATCTGCTTAAATTGTTTGTGCTACTTGGCCTAGACACATGTATAACAATTCTACCCACTGACCTGGAACATAATTAAAGGGACATTAAACACTTTGAGATGGTAATATAAAATGATAAATTGTATATAATAAAACAACTCTGCAATATACTTTCATTGTTTATTTTGTCCTCTTTGTCTGTAATTCCATTCTGAAATTGTGAGCTTTTCAGTTCCTGTTAGAAATGGAAGTGCAGAACACTGTTAAATCCAGCACAACCATTGGCTGCACACTCTAGTGACCTATTTATAACTGACCCTAATTGGCCACAGCAGAGAAGGTAACACAAGTTACAACATGGCAGCTCCCAGTGTTTTATAGACACTAAAACTTTACACTTATTTTGTCACTTTTTAAACAACTAATGAAACTTTAAAAAATACATCTACATGTTACTCATGGACTAATCTTTTTTTTTAATGTATCATTCTATCTAGCATGTATTTAGTGTTTAATGTCCCTTTAAACTTCATATATCTAGGGCCTTGCTAGATCGTGATAGTGGTCCAGAACATGACTTTACAATGTACTCTATTGGAAGTGTAAACTGCAATCAGTTTCCCACCTGTGCTACCCAGTAAAACAGTATAACTTAACCTAACCCTCTGTGAAGGGATAAATATACTATATTTTAGGCCCTTTAACAGGAATGTAAAGCTAACCTCAGTTAATGCTTGAGCAACTTCTTTAGAATATTTAGCCTTTCAAGGCATTACTCTATTATCCTGGTCCTCCTTTCCCTTAATATTAACTTAGAGGTCTCCTAACTAACTAGCAGTTAAGCTACAGGTTGACATTATCTCTGTCCCCGCCAATTTATTGCTAAACAGCAAATGTTTACACCATGTTCCATGTGTCTTTTTCACTTATTTTTCAAAAATTAGGTTTATTTGGAGAGATCCATGAGAGGTCTCCATTATTCCACAGAGCCTTCTACCTTTTCAATCCTTCATTTGAGGCCCAAAAGTGGCCTATCATATTCACTGTAAGGCTCAGAGATTGTATGGCATGATGTATATCTTGTGTTTTTTATCTTGATATCGCTTTGTAACTGTTTTTTCTATTTATTTCAAGAAGTTTGTATGCCTTATTTCTAACCTCAATAAAAAATTTAATAAAAAAAACAAAAAAAAAACAATTACACCTAATCTAATAGCCCTATAAAAATAAAAAAGTCCCCCCCCCCCAAATAAAAAAAAACCTAGCCTACAATAAACTACCAATAGCCCTTAAAAGGGCCTTTTGTAGGGCATTGCCCTAAGTTAAACAGCTCTTTTACCTGTAAAAAAATACAAAGACTCCCCCAACAGTAAACCCACCACCCAACCAACCCCCCAAAATAAAAAACCTAACTCTAAAAAAAACTAAGCTATCCATTGCCTTGAAAAGGGTATTTGTATTGGCATTGCCCTTAAAAGGGCATTCAGCTCTTTTTCATTGCCCTTTAAAGGGCATTTAGCTCTTTTAAGATAGCCCAAACCCTAACCAAAAAAAAAACCCCACCATTAAAAGTTTAAAAAAAACTAACACTAACCCCCAACGATCCACTTACAGTTTTTGAAGTCTGGACATCCATCCTCATCCAGGCGGCGAAGTCCTCATCCGGGCAGCGAGATCTTCATCCATCCAGGCGGCGTCTTCTATCTTCATACAGGCAGCATCTTCTATCTTCATCCAGGCGGCATCTTCTATCTTCATCCTCATCCTGAAGATATCCAGCGCGGAGCATCCTCTTCATACGGTCGCCGCCACATACTGAATCTTCAATGCAAGAGAGCCTTTTCAAAATGGCGTCCCATGCATTCCTATTGGCTGTTTTGATTTTGGAAATTCAAAACAGCCAATAGGATGAGAGCTTCTGAAATCCTATTGGCTGTTCAAATCCACCAATAGGATGAGAGCTTCTGAAATTCTATTGGCTATTCAAATCAGCCAATAGAATTTCAGTAGCTATCATCCTATTGGCTGTTTTGAACAGCCAATAGGATTTCAGTAGCTCTCCTCCTATTAGCTGATTTGAATTTTCAAAATCAAATCAGCCAATAGGAATGCAAGGGACGCCATTTTGAAAAGGTTCCCTTGCATTGAAGATTCAGTATACGGCGGCAACCTTATGAAGTGGATGCTCCGCACCGGATGCCTTCAGAATGGACCCCTCTGAGGCGCCAGGATGAAGATAGAAGATGCCGCCTGTATGAAGATAGAAGACGCCGCCTGGATGGATGAAGATCTCGCCGCCTGGATGAAGACTTCAAAAACTGTAAGTGGATCTTCGGGGGTTAGTGTTAGGTTTTTTAAACTTTTTTGAGTGTTTTTTTTTTAGATTAGGGTTCGGGCTATCTTAAAAGAGCTAAATGCCCGTTTAAGGGCTATGAAAAAGAGCTGAATGCCCTTTTAAGGGCAATGCCCATACAAATGCCCTTTTCAGGGCAATAGGTAGCTTAATTTTTTTTTAGTTAGGTTTTTTTATTTTGGGGGGCTGGTTGGGTGGTGGGTTTTACTGTTGGGGGGTCTTTGTATTTTTTTACAGGTAAAAGAGCTGTTTAATTTAGGGATATGCCCTACAAAAGGCCCTTTTAAGGGCTATTGGTAGTTTATTGTAGGCTAGGGTTTTTTTTTATTTTGAGGGCCCTTTTTTATAGGGCTATTAGATTAGGTGTAATTGTTTTTATTTTGGATAATTTTGTTTGTTATTTTTCGTAATTTAGTGTTTGTTATTTTTTGCACTTTAGAATTTTTTTTAATTTGTAATTTAGTTTATTTTTATTTCACAGGTAGGTTTTTATTTATTTTAAGATAGGGATCTTGTAATTTTAATATAAAGTTAGTGGGTGTTAGGTTTAGCGGTTAATAGTTTAATTTAGTTTTTGGTGATGTGGGGGACTGACAGTTTAGGGGTTAATAGGTTTATTTAGTGACAGTGATGTGGGAGGCCAGAGGTTTAGGGGTTAATAACTTTATTTAGTGGCGACGATATCAGGGAGCGGCGGAATAGGGGGTTAATATCTTAATTATAATGTGGGCGATGTTGGGATGCGGGGTAAAAGGGGTTAATAACTTAAGTATAGTGTGGGTGATGTCGGGCAGCTGTGGTATAGGGGTTAATAAATTTTATTAGTGGTGGCGATGTCGGGAGCGACAGATTAGGGGTTAATAGCTTTAATTTAGTGTTTGGGATGAGGGAGGGCCTCAGTTTAGGGGTTAATAGGTAGTTTATGGGTGTTAGTGTACTTTGTGACACTTAAGTTATGAGTTTTGTGTAACAGTTTTGTTGCGTAAAACTCATAACTACTGGTCTCAGATTGCGGAACGGATCGTGTTGGTATAGGCTGTAACGCAAGTTTTTTAACCTCACCGCAAAACTCGTAATGGCAGCGCTATGGGAATCCCATGAAAAAACGTAATTTTTTTGAGTGCGGGACTGACGTTGCGTTACAGTCTAAAAGGCTTGCGGTACAGCTACAAGACCGTAATGACTGCGTTACTGTTTTAACGCTGAAATGGCCATTTTTTTCAGCGTTAAAACACGAACGCACAACTCGTAATCTACCTGAAAGTGCTGATTTTCAGACTCCTAACCAAGCCCAAAAGATTTAGATGTAAACTGATGTATACAGGCTTCACATTGCTTCTGTTTGTATAATGGGTCTATTCATATACAGGGGAGGGACATGGGTCTGCTCTCAGTCCCTTTCACTGGGTGTCCCAGCCTAACCTCATCAACAGTGCTAAACTGACTTCTAAGTAAGTTTTTAAAAGGTTTTATAGTGGATTTTTTATATCAGTATCTGTGCAAATTGTTCTTTATATTAGTATCTAGTACATGCAGTTAAATTTAAATTGGTGTATACTGTCCCTTTAAAGCTCTGATTTAGATTTATCT
Source organism: Bombina bombina (assembly GCF_027579735.1). Lineage (NCBI taxonomy): Eukaryota > Metazoa > Chordata > Amphibia > Anura > Bombinatoridae > Bombina > Bombina bombina. Next base: position 132,381,847 of record NC_069503.1, read on the forward strand.
ACTGCTATGGAGCACATTGGAGTAATTGTTCTTTCTCATTTGTTGCAGCATATTTACATTGACACATTTGTGAAAATTGAAGCTAAATTACAACAGACCACTTGCAAGAAGGAGTTTCACGAGAAAAAGAAATGCCGGACCCTTCCTAGAGGGGTAAATTTATAAAAATAACACTTGTGCAGGGTTTAACCGATTAAGTGCAGATAAATACACACGGTCTCCATCCATATAATGCTTGAAGTGTAAATGATAATCGTGTGTCATTATTTTAAAGGGGGGGGGGAGCATTTTTGTGCTTATTTTGCCCCCTCATGCCTTAAACCCTGCTATGAGGTGGCCGATGTCGACACCAGTGATGTCAGAGGTGGGAAATGGCTCAGTAGCTACAGGGTTAATACGAAAAAGTAGGAACTACATTTAAACACAAAAACCTTGTGGTGGAATATAGATTTTATGATACTGTACTGAAGGAAAAGGAACCCTCAAGTCAAAATTAAGCTTTCATGATTCAGAAAGAGATACTTTCCAATTAAGTTCCATTATCAAAATGTGCACATTCCTTTTACATGCATACTTTCTGAGTCTGTGATTGGCTACATTTTCAAATTTGTCAGAAAAAAACCCACGGCTCGCCAGAAACACAGGGCCTCAAGCTCCGTACGGAGCTTGATAGATAGGCCCCAGAGCTTGCAATTTTAGGCAACTTTCTAATTTACTCCTATTATCACATTTTCTTCATTCTCTTGGTATCTTTATTTGAAAAGCAAGAATGTAAGTTTAGATGCCGGCCCATTTTTAGTGAACAACCTGGGTTGTTCTTGCTGATTGGTGGATTAATTTAACCGACCAATAAACAAGTGCTGTTCATCCCTGAACCAAAAACAGCTTAGATGCCTTCTTTTCAAATAAAGATACCAAGAGAACGAGGAAAAATTGATAATAGGAGTAAATTAGAAAGTTGCTTAAAATTGCATGCTCTATCTGAATCATGAAAGTAAAAAATGTGGGTTCAGTGTCGCTTTAATGGTGCTAATGAATCTGTAAAAAATAAAGGTGAATCAATGCTCAATTCTTTTTTAACATGATCTCTCTTCACTGTGTTTTCAACAATATTTTATAATTCTTCCATCCCCAGCCAGTATATGGAATAATTCAGATTATACCTTGAGGTAAATTTATTTTTATAAAATAAGCTGCTTAGTGGACATGATATTGTGCTGGGGCACATGTGACACTTTGTGAGGCACCGCCGTATTAGGGTTGCCACCTCAGCCATGTTTTCCTGGACACTTATGAGTTACACATGCTGCAGGGTGTGCAGGGAGGAACATGTATTGTGTTTATTCAAGTGCACTAACCCGACATTCCAATGTTCTTCACATAGAAGAATATGTTCTATTTAGTTGTAAATAAATATTTCTTTATATAGCTGATGTTTTTTTCTTGGTAAAATATATATTAATACCTATATATAGATGATTATATAAAGGTGTATATATATATATATATATATATATATATATATATATACAAATATGAATATCTATTTAACAATACATAGAACATATTCCCCCATGTGAAGATCATAGAATGTACAGTATTTACAGTAAACACATACTATAACACTTTATTAAACCCTTAACCCAATGTGATGTATACTGTATATACATGATGTGGTACTTTGCTTATCATACTGCACAGCATATATTTACACGTCGGAGCTACAGGAAGCTCTAGCAGACTCGGCTGTTAAGTTAAAGCAGAGAGCTAGAGTTGCTGAGCTGATGGTAATCTGCCCACATATGGAAAATGAGCATGATCAGTTCAGCAGTGGAGGGGGGAGGGAGGGGTGACCCTACACAACATAAAAAAATATATAATGGGAGAGGGAGGGATGGGGAGCTACGCTACAGGGTAAAGGAGGGGTGGTGGATCCCTAACCAACGATCGCTGGAGGGGGGAGCACTACACTACAGAAAATTAAAAATATTATGTTAAGGCATTTTATAAGATGTTGGACACTAGTTAGAGGGGGGAGGGTTAGAAAGCTCTTTGGGAGGGATCAGGGAGTTTGGAGGGTAAGGGGGTCCTACATTACAGAAAAAATAAAATAATTTTAAACATAAATTTTTAATATTAATATTGGCAGACAGTCTGCTAGTACCTAAGATGGTGGTGATCAGTGAGGTGTGAGGGAGGCAAGAGAGCTGTTTGGGAGGGGTCTGTTAGGGATCAGGGGGTGGGAAGTGTCCGTTATGAGGGTAATCTCTACAATAAAGCTAAAATTAACCTTACAAACTACCTGATTAACCCCTTCACTGACGGGAATAATAGAAGTGTGGTGCGCAGCTGCAATTAGCGGCATTCTAATAACCAAAAAGCAATGGCAAAGTCATGCATATATGCTATTTCTGAACAAAGGCATCACAGAGAAGTCTTTACAATCATTTGTGCCATGATTGAATAAGCAGTACGTAAATCATTTCAGTAAGAAACCCAAAGTTTGTGAAAAAGTAAAAATGTTTTATATGGTCGCATTTGGCGGTGAAATGGGCCTAGATCAATACCTTTTGTTGTCTACTTAAAAAAATATATATAGTTTTGATAGGTAAATAAAAAAAAAGACAAGGCTCTATTTCTGTTTAAATTGAGTGATAGCAAAAATGCTAAATATTCTCCAGTATTTTGAATAAATTCTTCTCTGAAAGTCCCGGAAGTGAAGGGGTTAATTATGAATATTGCATACATATGGAGTTCCATGTTTTCAGCTACTTGACCTATTTGGAGAGAAAAACAGCTGACAATTATGGACTGGCTAAAACAACGAATCTAAAGATGGCCAAAGTCTTTTGCACAGTACTATATATATATCATAGTTACACACACATACATATATACAGATAGATAGATGATAAATAGATATAGTGTATTATTTAAATATAATTCATTCCTAATGGAATATTATTATTATTATTGAATGGGTTCACATATTATTTGTCTTTGTAATTTTGATGCTGTGTTGTAAAAATAACCATATGCCCAGAATGTGTTCCAGAGACTGGGTAGGTGTAAGAGCTTGGTGCTGTAATCTGTATAATAAACTATGGATAAGTCTAAATTATACTATTACTTTCAAATGGGTGTGTTTTGATTGCAGAATTGAGTGGGTGGAGCTGTTGAACAGTAGGTCGTCAATACTCCAGTAACCCGCTTGCTTGCTCTGCTGCAAAGTGTCCCTGGAATTTTTTTTGAAATGTTGGCAACTATGATATATGTGTGTGTGTGTATTACAAAAAAAGTTAATTTGGAAAATTGTTAAAAATTTGCATATTCTTTCTGAATCATGAAAGTTTCATTTTGACTTTGCTGTCCATTTAAAGGGACATACAACCCAAAAATTTTCATGACACAAATTTGATAATAAAAGTAAATTGGAATTTTCTTAAAAAATTGTATTCTCTATCTGAATCATGAAAGAAAATTGTATAGTTTCATGTCTCTTTAATGCTATTGCTCCCTTGAAAATCTATGTACACTAAATCAACTCAAACTAAGTTTCAAGAAGCTCACTAAATAGAAGATTGTTTGGAGTGCAATAGATCTGCACAATGACCTAAGTGTGAGGGGGGAGGGGCAATAATTAAAAATGAAATATATTGTTATTGTTTTAGTTAGATAAAACTATTTAAATTATTATTAATATAATCATTATTTTCTCCTTCCAATAAAGTACAGCTGAAAAGTTGATCAAATATGAATGGTTAAACTACTAAACTAGTTCACCTTCAAATAATTTCATTCATTTCAATTATCTATCCATTCATGACTAATGATATATAACCAAATCAGTAATG